>NC_091383.1:11058851-11156351 GCF_038502225.1 Cherax quadricarinatus
GAAAGATATGTAATATACTTTAAAATGTTGAAAAGGCTCGAAAATTTCAATTGCATCAGTAATTCTGGTGAAAAAGTTTGAAAATCCATGAATTTTAGTTAGAAAATCAGGTTTGTCTGAAAAGTGTTCTAAATGCTCCATATCATCGAAATATGCAGTAAAACTTCATTTTACCGTATTTTGCGATTTTTTCGATGCTTCAGATATTTCATATATTTCAGGTATTTCAAGTATTTCATATATTTTTTAAAAATTTCAAAAACATTGAAAAAATCGAAAAATATGGCAAAATGATGTTTTACTGCATATTTCGACGATTTAGAGCATTTGGAACACTTTTCAGACAAACCTGATTTTTTAGCTGAAATTCACGGATTTTCAAACTTTTTCATCAGAATTACTCATGGAATTGAAATTTTCCAGCCTTTTCAACATTTTAAAGTATATTACATATTTTTCAAAAAGACCATAAAATTTCGATTTTTTCAAGGTTTTTCGTATTTTTAAAAACTATATGAAATATTTAAAATTATTTCTGAATTTCATCGAAATTTTATGGGCTTTCTGAAAAATATGTAATATACTTTAAAACGTTGAAAAGGCTCGAAAATATCAATTCCATCAGTAATTCTGATGAAAAAGTTTGAAAATCCATGAATTTTAGCTAAAAAATCAGGTTTGTCCGAAAAGTGTTCCAAATGCTCTAACTCATCGAAATATGCAGTAAAACATCATTTTGCCATATTTTTCGATTTTTTCAATGTTTTTGGTATTTTTAAAAAATATATGAAATACATGAAATACCTGAAATATATGAAATACCTGAAGCATTGAAAAAATCGAATAATATGGTAAAATGATGTTTTATTGCATATTCCGACGATTTGGAGCATTTAGAACACTTTTCAGACGAACCTGATTTTTTAGCAAAAATTCATGGATTTTCAAACTTTTTCATCAGAATTACTGAAGCAATTGAAATTTTCGAGCCTTTTCGACATTTTAAATTATATTGCATATTTTTCAAAAAACCTGTAAAATTTTGATGAAATTCACAAATAATTTTGAATATTTCATATAGTTTTCAAAAAATACCAAAAGCATTGAAAAAATCGAAAAATATGGCAAAATGATGTTTTACTGCATATTTCGACGATTTAGAGCATTTAGAACACTTTTCAGACAAACCTGATTTTTTAGCTAAAATTCATGGATTTTCAAACTTTTTCATAAGAATAAATGATGTTTTACTGCATATTTCGACGATTTTCAGCATCTATAACACTTTTCAATTAAACCTTACTTTTTAGCTAAAATACATGGATTTTCACACTTGAAATATTTATTATCACAATATTACACAAAAATGTCATATTTAAGTTACTTTCAGCATAAAATTCAATTCCATCAGTAATTCTGAAAAAAAAGTTTGAAAATCAATGAATTTTTGCTAAAAAATCATGTTTGTCTGAAAAGTCTTCTAAATGCTTTAAATCGTCGAAATATACAGTAAAACATAATTTTTACAATATTTTTTCGATTTTTTCAATGCTTTTGGTATTTTTAAAAATATGTGAAACATTCAAAATTATTTTTGAATTTCATCTAAAATTTTTGGGCTTTTTAAATAATATGTAATATACTTTAAAATGTTGAAAAGGCTCGAAAATTTCAATTCCATCAGTAATTCTGATAAAAAAGTTTGAAAATCCATGAATTTTAGCTAAAAAATAATATTTGTCTGAAAAGTGTTCTAAATGCTCTAAATCGTCGAAATATGCAGTGAAACATCATTTTTACCATATTTGTCGATTTTTTCAATGCTACAGATATTTCATATATTTCAGGTATTTCAAACATTTCATATATTTTTTAAAAATACCAAAAGCTTTGAAAAAAATCGAAAAATATGGCAGAATGATGTTTTACTGCATATTTGGACGATTTAGAGCAAATAAAAGACTTTTCAGACAAACCTAATTTTTTAGATAATATTCATGGATTTCAAACTTTTTATCAGAATTACTGATGGAATTGAAATTTTCGAGCCTTTTCAACATTTTAAAGTATATTACATATTTTTCAAAAAGCCCATAAAATTTCGATGAAATTCAGAAATAATTTTGAATATTTCATATATTTTCTTCGAAATACCTGAAGCATTGAAAAAATCGAAAAATATGGTAAAATGATGTTTTACTGCATATTTCGATGATTTTCAGCATTTAGAGCACTTTTCAATTAAACCTTCCTTTTTAGCTATAATACAGGGATTTTCACACTTTAAATATTTATTGACCCAATACTACACTAAAATGTCATATTTATGTTACTTTCAGCATAAAATTCAATTCCATCATTAATTCTGATAAAAAAATTTGTAAATCCATGAATTTTAGCTAAAAAATCAGGTTTGTCTGAAAATTGTTCTACATGCTCTAAATCGTCGAAATATGCAGTAAAACATCATTTCGCCATATATTTCGATTTTTTCAGTGCTTTTGGTGTTTTGAAGAAAATGTATGAAATATTAAAAATTATTTCTGAATTTCATCGAAATTTTATGGGCTTTTTGAAAAGTGTGTATTATACTTTAAAATGTTGAAAAGGCTCGAAAATTTCAATTCCATCAGTAATTCTGATAAAAAATTTGTAAATCCATAAATTATAGCTAAAAAATAGGGTTCGTCTGAAAAGTGTTCTATGTGCTCTAAACCGTCGAAATATGCAGTAAAACATCATTTTAACATTTTTTTCGATTTTTTTCAATGCTTTTGGTATCTTTAAAAAATATATGAAATATTCAAAATTTTTCTGAATTTCATCGAAATTTTATGGGCTTTTTGAAAAATATGTAAAATACTTTAAAATGTTGAAAAGGCTTGAAAATTTCAATTCCATCAGTAATTCTGATAAAAAGATTTTGAAAATCCATGAATTTTAGCTAAAAATTCATGTTAGTCTGAAAAGTTTTTTGTGAATGCTCCAAATCGTCGAAATATGCAGAAAAACATCATTTTACCATATTTTTCGATTTTTTCAATGCTTTAGTTATTTCATATGATTCACGTATTTTATATATTTCATACATTTTTTAAAAACAGCAAAAGCATTTAAAAAATCGAAAAATATGGCAAAATGATGTTTTACTTCATATTTCGATGATTTATAGCATGTAGAACACTTTTCAGACAAACCTGATTTTTTAGCTAAAATTCATCGATTTTCAAATTTTTTTATCAGAATTATTGATGGAATTGAAATTTTCGAGCCTTTTCATCATTTTAAAGTATATTACATATTTTTGAAAAAGCCCATAAAATTTCGATGAAATTCAGAAATTATTTTGAATATTTCATATATTTTCTTCGAAATCCCTGATGCATTGAAAAAATCGAAAAATATGGTAAAATGATGTTTTACTGCATATTTCGATGATTTTCAGCATTTAGAGCACTTTTCAATTAAACCCTACTTTTCAGGTTTGATAGAAGGATTTTCACACTTGAAATATTTATTGACCCAATACTACACAAAAATGTCATATTTATGTTACTTTCAGCATAAAATTCAATTCCATCAGTAATTCTGATAAAAAAGTTTGAAAATCCATGAATTTTAGCTAAAAAAACATGTTTGTCTGAAAAGTGTTCTAAATGCTCCAAATCGTCGAAATATGCAGTAAAACACCATTTTTATCATATTTTTCGATTTTTTCAATGCTTCATGTATTTCATATATTTCAGGTATTTCAAACATTTCATATATTTTTTTAAAAACACCAAAAGCATTGAAAAAATCGAAATATATGGCAGAATGATGTTTGATGCATACTTGAACGATTTAGAGCATATAGAACACTTTTCAGACAAACCTAATTTTTTAGATAAAATTCATGGATTTTCAAACTTTTTTATCAGAATTAATGATGGAATTGAAATTTTCGAGCCTTTTCAACATTTTAAAGTATATTACATATTTATCAAAAAGCACATAAAATTTCGATGAAATTCAGAAATAATTTTGAATATTTCATATATTTTTCAAAAATACCTGATGTATTGAAAAAATCGATTTAGAGCATTTAGAACACTTTTCAGACAAAACTAATTTTTTAGCTAAAATTCATGGATTTTCACACTTTTCTATCAGAACTACTAATGGAATTGAATTTTATCCTGAAAGTAACTTAAACATGACATTTTAGTGTAGTATTGTGTCAATATATATTTCCAGAGTGAAAATCCATGAATTTTAGCTAAAAAATCATGTTTGTCTGAAAATTGTTCTACATGCTCTAAATCGTCGAAATATGCAGTAAAACATCATTTTACCATATTTTTCGATTTTTTCAATGCTTCAGGTATTTCATATATTTCAGGTTTTTCAAATATTTCATATATTTTTTTAAAAATAGCAAAAGCATTGAAAAATCGAAAAATCTGGCAAAATGATGTTTTACTGCATATTTCGACGATTTAGAGCATATAGAACACTTTTCAGAAAACCTTATTTTTTAGCTAAAATTCATGGATTTTCAAATTTTTTATCAGAATTACTGATGGAATTAAAATTTTCGAGCATTTTCAACATTTTAAAGTATACTACACATTTTTCAAAAAGCCCATAAAATTTCGATGAAATTCAGAAATAATTTTGAATATTTCATATATTTTGTTTAAAACACCAAAAGCATTGAAAAAATCGAAAAATATGGCAAAATGATGTTTTACTGCATATTTCGACGATTTAGAGCATTTGGAACACTTTTCAGACAAACATGATTTTTTAGCAAAAATTTCTTGAAAATTGTCCTAAATGCTCCAAATCGTCGAAATATGCAGTAAAACATCATTTTACCATAAATCGTCGAAATATGCAGTAAAACATCATTTTGCCATATTTTTAGATTTTTTCAATGCTTTGGGTATTTTTAAAAAATATATGAAATATATGAAATACCTGAAATATATGAAACACCTGTAGCATTGAAAAAATCGAAAAATATGGTAAAAATGATGTTTTACTGCATATTTCGACGATTTGGAGTTACTGCATATTTCGACGATTTGGAGCATTTAGAACACTTTTCAGACAAACATGATTTTTTAGCTAAAATTCATGGATTTTCAAACTTTTTTATCAGAATTACTGATGGAATTGAAATTTTCGAGCCTTTTCAACATTTTAAAGTATATTACATATTTTTCAAAAAGCCCATAAAATTTCGATGAAATTCAGAAATAATTTTGAATATTTCATATATTTTTTTCAAAATACCAAAAGCATTGAAAAAAATCGAAAAATATGGCAAAATGATGTTTTACTGCATATTTCGACGACTAAGAGCATCTAGAACACTTTTCAGACAAGCCTGATTTTTTAGCTAAAATTCATTGATTTTCAAACTTTTTTTATCAGAATTACTGATGGAATTAAATTTTATGCTGAAAGAAACTTAAATATGACATTTTAGTGTAGTATTATGTCATTAAATCTTTCAAGTGTGAAAATCCATGTATTTTAGCTAAAAAGTAAGGTTTAATTTAAAAGTGCTCTAAATGCTGAAAATCGTCGAAATATGCAGTAAAACATCATTTTACCATATTTTTCGATTTTTTCAATGCTTTTGATATTTAAAAAAAAAAAGAAATATATGAAATGCTTGAAATACATGAAATAGCTGAAGCACTGAAAAAATCGAAAAATATGGTAAAATGATGTTTTACTGCATGTTTCGACGATTTTTAGCATTTAGAACACTTTTCAGACAAACCTGATTTTCTAGCTAAAATTCATGGATTTTCACTCTTGAAATATTTATTGATACAATACTACACTAAAATGTCATATTTAAGTTACTTTCAGCATAAAATTCAATTTCATCAGTAATTCTCATAAAAAAGTTTGTAAATCCATTAATTTTAGCTAAAAAATCAGGTTTGTCTGAAAAGTGTTCTGAATTCTCTAAATCGTCGAAATGTGCAGTAAAACATCATTTTGCCATATTTTTCGATTTTTTCAATTCTTTTGGTGTTTTGAAGAAAATGTATGAAATATAAAAAATTATTTCTGAATTTCATCGAAATTTTATGGGCTTTTTGAAAAATATGTAATATACTTTAAAATGTTGAAAATGCTCGAAAATTTCAATTCCATCAGTAATTCTGATAAAAAAATTGTAAATCCATGAATTTTAGCTAAAAAATAAGGTTCGTCTGAAAAGTGTTCTATGTGCTCTAAATCGTCGAAATATGCAGTAAAACATCATTTTGCCAGATTTTTCGATTTTTCAATGCTTTTGCTATTTTTAAAAAATATATGAAATATTTGAAATACATGAAATATATGAAATACCTGAAGCATTAAGAAAATCGAAAAATATGGTAAAATGATGTTTTACTGCATATTTCGACGATTTAGAGCATGTAGAACAATTTTTAGACAAACATGATTTTTTAGCTAAAATTCATGGATTTTCACACTTGAAATATTTATTGACACAATACTACAATAAAATGTCATATTTTAGTTACTTTCAGCATAAAATTCAATTCCATCAGTAATTCTGAAAAAAAAGTTTGAAAATCCATGAATTTTAGGTATAAAATCATGTTTGTCTGAAAAGTGTTCTAAATGCTCCAAATCGTCGAAATATGCACTAAAACATCATTTTTACCATATTTTTCAATTTTTTCAATGCTTCAGGAATTTCATATATTTCAGGTATTTCAAACATTTCATATATTTTTTTAAAAATACCAAAAGCATTGAAAAAATCGAAATATATGGCAGAATGATGCTTTACTGCATATTTGGACGATTTAGAGCATATAGAACACTTTTCAGACAAACCTAATTTTTTAGATAAAATTCATGGATTTTCAAACTTTTTTATCAGAATTACTGATGGAATTGAAATTTTCGAGCCTTTTCAACATTTTAAAGTATATTACATATTTTTCAAAAAGCCCATAAAATTTCGATGAAATTCAGAAATAATTTTGAATATTTCATATATTTTTCAGAAATACCTGATGCATTGAAAAAATCGATTTAGAGCATTTAGAACACTTTTCAGACAAACCTGATTTTTTAGCTAAAATTCATGGATTTTCAAACTTTTTTATCAGAATTACTGCTGGAATTGAATTTTATGCTGAAAGTAACTTAAATATGACATTTTATTGTAGTATTGTGTCAATAAATATTTCAAGTGTGAAAATCCATGAATTTTAGCTAAAAAATCATGTTTGTCTGAAAATTGTCCTACATGCTCTAAATCGTCGAAATATTTTTCGATTTTTTCAATGCTTCAGGTATTTCACATATTTCAGGTATTTCAAATATTTCATATATTTTTTAAAAATAACAAAAGCATTGAAAAATGGAAAAATCTGGCAAAATGATGTTTTACTACATATTTCGACGATTTAGAGCATATAGAACACTTTTCAGACAAACCTTATTTTTCAGCTAAAGTTCATGGATTTTCAAATTTCTATCAGAATTACTGATGGAATTGAAATTTTCGAGCCTTTTCAACATTTTAAAGTATATTACACATTTTTCAAAAAGCCCATAAAATTTCGATGAAATTCAGAAATAATTTTTAATATTTCATATATTTTCTTCAAAACACCAAAACCATTGAAAAAATCGAAAAATATGGCAAAATGATGTTTTACTGCATATTTCGACGATTTAGAGCATTTAGAACACTTTTCAGACAAACGTGATTTTTTAGCTAAAATTCATGGATTTTCAATCTTTTTTATGTGAATTACTGATGGAATTGAATTTTATGCTGAAAGTAACTTAAATATGACATTTAATGTAGTATTGTGTCAATAAATATTTCAAGTGTGAAAATCCATGAATTTTAGCTAGAAAATCATGTTTGTCTGAAAATTGTTCTAAATGCTCCATATCGTCGAAATGTGCAGTAAAACATCATTTTACCATAAATCGTCGAAATATGCAGTAAAACATCATTTTGCCATATTTTTCGATTTTTTCAATGCTTTGGGTATTTTTAAAAAATATATGAAATATATGAAATACCTGAAATATATGAAATACCTGTAGCATTGAAAAAATCGAAAAATATGGTAAAAATGATGTTTTACTGCATATTTCGACGATTTGGAGCATTTAGAACACTTTTCAGACAAACATGATTTTTTAGCTAAAATTCATGGATTTTCAAACTTTTTTATCAGAATTAGTGATGGAATTGAAATTTTCGAGCCTTTTCAACATTTTAAAGTATATTACATATTTTTGAAAAAGCCCATAAAATTTCGATGAAATTCAGAAATAATTTTGAATATTTCATATATTTTTTTTCAAAATACCAAAAGCATTGAAAAAATCGAAAAATATGGCAAAATGATGTTTTACTGCATATTTCGACGACTTAGAGCATTTAGAACACTTTTCGGACAAGCCTGATTTTTTAGCTAAAATTCCATGATTTTCAAACTTTTTTATCAGAATTACTGATGCAATTAAATTTTGTGCTGAAAGAAACTTAAATATGACATTTTAGTGTAGTATTATGTCATTAAATATATCAAGTGTGAAAATCCATGTATTTTAGCTAAAAAGTAAGGTTTAATTGAAAAGTGCACTAAATGCCGAAAATCGGAAAAAATCGAAAAATATGGTAAAAATGATGTTTTAGTGCATATTTCGACGATTTGGAGCATTTAGAACACTTTTCATACAAACATGATTTTTTAGCTAAAATTCACGGATTTTCAAACTTTTTTATCAGAATTACTGATGGAATTGAAATTTTCGAGCATTTTCAACATTTTAAAGTATGTTACATATTTTTCAAATAGCCCATAAAATTTCGATGAAATTCAGAAATAATTTTGAATATTTCATATATTTTTTTCAAAATACCAAAAGCATTGAAAAAATCGAAAAATATGGCAAAATGATGTTTTACTGCATATTTCGACGACTTGCAGCACTTAGAATACTTTTGAGACAAACCTGATTTTTTAGCTAAAATTTATGGATTTTCAAACTTTTCTATCAGAATTAAAGATGGAATTAAATTTTATGCTGAAAGAAACTTAAATATGACATTTTAGTGTACTATTATGTCATTAAATATTTCAAGTGTGAAAATCCATGTATTTTAGCTAAAAAGTAAGGTTTAATTGAAAAGTGCTCTAAATGCTGAAAATCGTCGAAATATGCAGTAAAACATTATTTTTCAATTTTTTCCATGCTTTTGCTCTTGTTAAAAAATATATGAAATATATGAAATACTTGAAATATATGAAATACCTGAAGCACTGAAAAAATCGAAAAATATGGTAAAATGATATTTTACTGCATATTTCGACGATTTGGAGCATTTAGAACAATTTTCAGACAAACATGATTTTCTAGCTAAAATTCATGGATTTTCACATTTGAAATATTTATTGACACAATACTACAATAAAATGTAATACTTAAGTTACTTTCAGCATAAAATTCCATTCCATCAGTAATTCTCATAAAAAAGTTTGAAAATCCATGAATTTTAGCAAAAAAATCAGGTTTTGTCTGAAAAGTGTTCTAAATGCTCTTAATTGTCGAAATATGCAGTAAAACATCATTTTGCCATATTTTTCGATTTTTTTCAATGCTTTTGGTGTTTTGAAGAAAAAATGTGAAATATTAAAAATTATTTCTGAATTTCATCGAAATTTTATGGGCTTTTTGAAAAATGTGTAATATACTCTAAAATGTTGAAAAGGCTCGAAAATTTCAATTCCATCTGTAATTCTGAAAAAAATTTGAAAATCCATGAATTTTAGATAAAAAATAAGGTTTGTCCGAAAAGTGTTCTATTTTCTCTAAATCGTCGAAATATGCAGAAAAACATCAATTTGCCATTTTTTTCGATTTTTTCAATGTTTTTTGTATTTTTAAAAAATATATGAAATACCTGAAATATATGAAATACCTGAAGAATTGAAAAAATCGAAAAATATGGTAAGATGATGTTTTACTGCATATTTCGACGGTTTAGAGCATGTAGAACAATTTTCAGACAAATATGATTTTTTAGCTAAAATTCATGGATTTTCACACTTGAAATATTTATTGACACAATAGTACAATAAAAAGTCATATTTAAGTTACTTTCAGCATAAAATTCAATTCCATCAGTTATTCTGATAAAAAAGTTTGAAAATCCATGAAATTTAGCTAAAAAATCAGGTTTGTCTGAAAAGTGTTCTAAATGCTCTAAATCGTCGAAATATGCAGTAAAACATCATTTTGCCATTTTTTTCGATTTTTTCAATGCTTTGTGTATTTTTAAAAAATATATGAAATATATGAAATATCTGAAATATATGAAATACCTGTAGCATTGAAAAAATCGAAAAATATGGTAAAAATGATGTTTTACTGCATATTTCGACGATTTGGAACATTTAGAACACTTTTTCAGACAAACATGATTTTTTAGCTAAAATCATGGATTTTCAAACTTTTTTATCAGAATTACTAATGGAATTGAAATTTTCGAGCCTTTTCAACATTTCAAAGCATTTTAAAGTATATTACATATTTTTCAAAAGGCCATAAAATTTCGATGAAATTCATAAATAATTTTGAGTATTTCATATATTTTTTTTCAAAATACCAAAAGCATTGAAAAAAATCGAAAAATATTGCAAAATGATGTTTTACTGCATATTTCAACGACTTAGAGCATTTAGAACACTTTTCAGACAAGCCTGATTTTTTAGCTAAAAAAAAGTTTGAAAATCCTTGATTTTTCGCTAAAAAATCAGGTTTCCCTGAAAAATGTTCTAAATACTCTAAATCGTCGAGATATGCAGTAAAACATCATTTTGCCATATTTTTCGATTTTTTCAATGCTTTCGGTATTTTTAAAAAAAATACATGAAATATATGAAATACCTGAAATATATGAAATACCTGAAGCATTGAAAAAATCGAAAAATATGGTAAAAATTATGTTTTACTGCATATTTCGACGATTTGGAGCATTTAGAACACTTTTCAGACAAACATGATTTTTTTAGCTAAAATTCATGGATTTTCAAACTTTTTTATCAGAATTACTGATGGAATTGAAATTTTCGAGACTTTCCAACATTTTAAAGTATATTACATATTTTTGAAAAAGCCCATAAAATTTCGATGAAATTCACAAATAATTTTGAATGTTTCATATACTTTTTAAAAATTCCAAAAGCATTGAAAAAATCGAAAAATATGGCAAAATGATGTTTTACTGCATATTTCGACGATTTAGGGCATTTAGAACACTTTTCAGACAAACTTGATTTTTTAGCTAAAATTCATTGATTTTCATCCTTTTTTATCACAATTACTGATGGAATTGAAATTTTCGAGCTTTCTCAAGATTTTAAAGTATATTACATATTTTTCAAAAGGCCGATAAAATTTCGACGAAATTCAGAAATAATTTTGAATATCTCATATATTTTTTAAAAATAAGAAAAGCATTGATAAAAATCGAAAAATATGGGAAAATGATGTTTCACTGCATTTTTCGACGATTTTCAGCACTTAGAGCACTTTTCAATTAAACCTTACTTTTTAGATAAAATACATGAATTTTCACACTTGAAATATTTATTGACACAATACTACACTAAAATGTCATATTTAAGTTACTTTCAGCATAAAATTCAATTCCATCAGTAATTCTGATAAAAAAAGTTTGAAAATCCTTGAAATTTAGCTAAAAAATCTGGTTTGTCTGAAAAGTGATCTAAATCCTCTAAATCGTCGAAATATGCAATAAAACATCATCTTGCCATATTTTTCGATTTTTTCAATGCTTTTGGTATTTTTAAAAAATATATGAAATATTCAAAATTATTTCTGAATTTCATCGAAATTTAATGGGCTTTTTGAAAAATATGTTATGTACTTTAAAATGTTTAAAAGGCTCGAAAATTTCAATTCCATCAGTAATTCTTGTAAAAAAATATGAAAACCCATGAATTTTAGTTAAAATATCACGTCTGTCTGAAAGGTGTTCTAAATGCTCTAAACCGTCGAAATATGCACTAAAACATCATTTTGCTATATTTTTCGATTTTTTCAATGATTTTGGTATTTTTAAAATATATATGAAATATATGAAATACCTGAAATATATGAAATACATGAAGCATTGAAAAAATCGAAAAATATGGTAAAATGATGTTTTACTGCATATTTCGACGATTTGGAGCATATAGAACACTTTTCAGACAATCCTGATTTTTTAGCTAAAATTCATGGATTTTCATACTTTTTTATCAGAATTACTGATGGATTTGAAATTTTCGAGCCTTTTCAACATTTTAATCTGTATTACATATTTTTCAAAAAGACCATAAAATTTCGATGAAATTCAGAAATAATTTTGAATATTTCATATATTTTTTGAAAATACCAAAAGTATTGAAAAAAAATCAAAAAATATGGTAAAATGATGTTTCACTGCATTTTTCGACGACTTTCAGCGTTTAGAGCACTTTTCAATTAACCCTTACTTTTTATCTAAAATACATGGATTTTCACACTTGAAAAATTTATAGACACAATACTACACTAAAATGTCATATTTACGTTACTTCAAGCTAAAAATTCAATTCCATCAGTAATTCTGATAAAAAAGTTTGAAAATCCATGAATTTTAGCTAAAAAATCAGGTTTGTCTGAAAAGTGATCTAAATGCTCTAAATCGTTGAAATATGCAGTAAAACATCATTTTGCAATATTTTTCGATTTTTTCAGTGCTTTTGGTATTTTTAAAAAATTTATGAAATATTCAAAAATATATTTCTGAATTTCTTCGAAATTTTATGGGCTTTATGAAAAATATGTAATATACATTAAAATGTTTAAAAGGCTCAAAAATTTCAATTCCATCAGCAATTCCGATAAAAAAGTTTGAAAATCCACGAATTTTAGCTAAAAAATCATGTTTGTCTGAAAAGTGTTCTAAATGCTCCAAATCGTCGAAATATGCAGTAAAACATCATTTTTACCATTTTTTTCGATTTTTTCAATGCTTCAGGTATTTCATATATTTCACATATTTCAAACATTTCATATATTTTTTTAAAAATACCAAAAGCATTGAAAAAATCAAAATATATGGCAGAATGATGTTTTACTGCATATTTGGACGATTTAGAGCATATAGAACACTTTTCAGACAAACCTAATTTTTTAGATAAAATTCATGGATTTTCAAACTTTTTTATCAGAATTACTGCTGGAATTGAATTTTATGCTGAAAGTAACTTAAATATTACATTTTATTGTAGTATTGTGTCAATAAATATTTCAAGTGTGAAAATCCATGAATTTTAGCTAAAAAATCATGTTTGTCTAAAAATTGTTCTACATGCTCTATTTTAGGTATTTCAAATATTTCATATATTTTTTAAAAATAGCAAAAGCATTGAAAAATCGAAAAATCTTGGAAAATGATGTTTTACTGCATATTTCGACGATTTAGAGCATATAGAACACTTTCCACACAAACCTTATTTTTCAGCTAAAATTCATGGATTTTCAAATTTTTATCAGAATAACTGATGGAATTGAAATTTTCGAGCCTTTTCAACATTTTAAAGTATATTACACATTTTTAAAAAAGCCCATAAAATTTCGATGAAATTCAGAAATAATTTAAAAAATTTCATATATTTTCTTCAAAACACCAAAACCATTAAAAAAATCGAAAAATATGGCAAAATGATGTTTTAGTCCATATTTCGACGATTTAGGGCATTTAGAACACTTTTCAGACAAACCTGATTTTTTAGCTAAAATTCATGGATTTTCAAACTTTTTTATGAGAATTACTGATGGAATTGAATTTTATGCTGAAAGTAACTTAAATATGACATTTTAGTGTAGTATTGTGTCAATAAATATTTCAAGTGTGAAAATCCATGAATTTTAGCTAGAAAATCATGTTTCTTTGAAAATTCTTCTAAATGCTCCAAATCGTCGAAATATGCAGTAAAACATCATTTTACCATAAATCGTCGAAATGTGCAGTAAAACATGATTTTACAATAAATCGTCGAAATATGCAGTAAAACATCATTTTGCCATATTTTTCGATTTTTTCAATGCTTTGGGTATTTGTAAAAAATATATGAAATATATGAAATACCTGAAATATATGAAATACCTGTAGCATTGAAAAAATCGAAAAATATGGTGAAAATGATGTTTTACTGCATATATCGACGATCTGGAGCATTTAGAACACCTTTCAGACAAACATGATTTTTAGCTAAAATTCATGGATTTTCAAACTTTTTTATCAGAATTACTGATGGAATTGAAATTTTCGAGCCTTTTCAACATTTTAAAGTATATTACATATTTTTGAAAAAGCCCATAAAATTTCGATGAAATTCAGAAATAATTTTGAATATTTCATATATTTTTTTTCAAAATACCAAAAGCATTGAAAAAATAGAAAAATATGGCAAAATGATGTTTTACTGCATATTTCGACGACTTAGAGCACTCAGAATTAAAGATGGAATTAAATTTTATGCTGAAAGAAACTTAAATATGACATTTTAGTGTACTATTATGTCATTAAATGCTTAAAGTGTGAAAATCCATGTATTTTAGCTAAAAAGTAAGGTTTAATTGAAAAGTGCTCTAAATGCTGAAAATCTTCGAAATATGCAGTAAAACATTATTTTTCGATTTTTTCAATGCTTTTGCTATTGTTAAAAAATATATGAAATATATGAAATACTTGAAATATATGAAATACCTGAAGCACTGAAAAAATCGAAAAATATGGTAAAATGATGTTTTACTGCATATTTCGACGATTTGGAGCATTTAGAACAATTTTCAGACAAACATGATTTTCTAGCTAAAATTCATGGATTTTCACACTTGAAATATTTATTGACAATACTACACTAAAATGTCATATTTAAGTTACTTTCAGCATAAAATTCCATTCCATCAGTAATTCTCATAAAAAAGTTTGAAAATCCATGAATTTTAGAAAAAAAATCAGGTTTGTCTGAAAAGTGTTCTAAATGCTCTTAATCGTCGAAATATGCAGTAAACCATCATTTTGTCATATTTTTCGATTTTTTCAATGCTTATGGTGTTTTGAAGAAAATATATGAAATATTAAAAATTATTTCTGAATTTCATCGAAATTTTATGGGCTTTTTGAAAAATGCGTAATATACTTTAAAATGTTGAAAAGGCTCGAAAATTTCAATTCCATCAGTAATTCTGATAAAAAATTTGAAAATCCATGAATTTTAGATAAAAAATAAGGTTTGTCTGAAAAGTGTTCTATTTGCTCTAACTCGTCAAAATATGCAGTAAAACATCATTTTGCCAGATTTTTCGATTTTTCAATGCTTTTGCTTTTTTTTAAAAATATATGAAATATTTGAAATACCTGAAATATATGAAATACCTGAAGCATTGAAAAAATCGAAAAATGTGGTAAAATGATGTTTTACTGCATATTTTGACGGTTTGGAGCATTTAGAACAATTTTCAGACAAACATGATTCTTTAGCTAAAATTCATGGATTTTCACACTTGAAATATTTATTTACACAATACTACAATAAAATGTCATATTTAAGTTATTTTCAGCATAAAATTCAATTCCATCAGTAATTCTGATAAAAAAGTTTGAAAATCCATGAATTTTAGCTAAAAAATCAGGTTTGTCTGAAAATTGTTCTAAATGCTCTAAATCGTCGAAATACGCAGTAAAACATCATTTTGCCATATTTTTCGATTTTTGCAATGCTTTGTGCATTTTTAAAAAATATATGAAATATATGAAATATCTGAAATATATGAAATACCTGTAGCATTGAGAAAATCGAAAAATATGGTAAAAATGATGTGTTACTGCATATTTCGACGATTTGGAGCATTTAGAACACTTCTCAGACAAACATGATTTTTTAGCTAAAATTCATGGATTTTCAAACTTTTTTATCAGAATTACTGATGGAATTGAAATTTTCGAGCCTTTTCAACATTTTAAAGTATATTACATATTTTTCAAAAAGCCCATAAAATTTCGATGAAATTCAGAAATAATTTTGAGTGTTTCATATTTTTTTTTTCAAAATACCAAAAGCATTGAAAAAAATCGAAAAATATGGCAAAATGATGTTTTACTGCATATTTCGACGACTTAGAGCATTTAGAACACTTTTCAGACAAGCATGATTTTTTAGCTAAAATTCACTGATTTTCAAACTTTTTTATCAGAATTACTGATGGAATTAAATTTTATGCTGAAAGAAACTTAAATACGACATTTTAGTGTAGTATTATGTCATTAAATATTTCAAGTGAGAAAATCCATGTATTTTAGCTAAAAAGTAAGGTTTAATTGAAAAGTGCTCTAATTGCCGAAAATCGTCGAAATATGCAGTAAAACATCATTTTACCATATTTTTCGATTTTTCCAATGCTTCAAGTATTTTTAAAAAATATATGAAATATTTAAAATTATTTCTGTATTTCATCGAAATTTTATGGGCTTTTTGAAAAATATGTAATATACTTTAAAATGTTGAAAAGGTTCGAAAATTTCAATTCAATCAGTAATTTTCATGAAAAAGTTTGAAAATCCATGATTTTTCGCTAAAAAATCAGGTTTGTCTGAAAAATATTCTAAATACTCTAAATCATCGAGATATGCAGCAAAACATCATTTTGCCATATTTTTCGATTTTTTCAATGCCTTTGGTATTTTTAAAAAAAATACATGAAATATATCAAATACCTGAAGCATTGAAAAAATCGAAAAATATGGTAAAAATTATGTTTTACTGCATATTTCGACGATTTCGAGCATTTAGAACACTTTTCAGACAAACATGATTTTTTAGCTAAAACTCATGGATTTTCAAACTTTTTCATCAGAATTACGGATGGAATTAAAATTTTCGAGCCTTTTCAACATTTTAAAGTATTTTACATAAATATACAGTAAAACATCATTTTACCATATTTTTCGATTTTTTCAATGCTTCAGGTATTTCATATATTTCAAATATTTCATATATTTCATATATTTTTAAAAATAGCAAAAGCATTGAAAAAATCGAAAAATAAGGCAAAATGATGTTTTACTTGATATTTCGACGATTTAGAGCATATAGAACACTTTTTAGTCAAACCTGATTTTTCAGCTAAAATTTATGGATTTTTGAATTTTGAATATTTCATATATTTTTTAAAAATACTTGAAGCATTGAAAAATTCGAAAAATATGTTAAAATGATGCTTTAATGCATATTTCGACGATTTTCAGCATTTAGAGCACTTTTCAATTAAACCTTACTTTTTAGCTAAAATACATGGATTTTCAAACTTGAAATATTTATTAACACAATACTACACAAAAATGTCATATTTAAGTTACTTTCAGCATAAAATTCAATTCCATCTGTAATTCTGATAAAAAAGTTTGAAAATCAATGAATTTTTGCTAAAAAATCATGTTGGTCTGAAAAGTGTTCTAAATGCTTTAAATCCTCGAAATATACAGTAAAACATCATTTTTACAATATTTTTTCGATTTTTTCAATGCTTTTGGTATTTTTAAAAAATGTGAAACATTCAAAATTATTTTTGAATTTCATCGAAAATTTGTGGGCTTTTTGAAAAATATGTAACATACTTCAAAATGTTGAAAAGGCTCGAAAATTTCAATTCCATCAGTAATTCTTATAAAAAAGTTTGAAAATCCATGAATTTTAGCTAAAAAATAATGTTTCTCTGAAGTGCTCTAAATGCTCCAAATCATCGAAATATGCAGTAAAACATCATTTTACCATATTTTTAGGATTTTTTTTCAATGCTTCAGGTATTTCATATATTTCAGGTATTTCAAACATTTCAGATATTTTTTTAAAAATACCAAAAGCATTGAAAAAATCGAGAAATATGGTAAAATGATGTTTTACTGCATATTTCGACGATTTAGAGCACATAGAACACTTTTCAGAGAAGCCTGATTTCATTAAAATTATCGAGCCTTTTCAACATTTTAAAGTATATTACATATTTTTCAAAAAGCCCATGAAATTTTGATGAAATTCAGAAATAATTTTCCATCTTTCATATATTTTCTTCGAAATAACTGAAGCATTGAAAAAATCGAAAAATATGGTAAAATGATGTTTTACTGCATATTTCGATGATTTTCAGCATTTACAACACTTTTCAATTAAAGCTTACTTTTCAGCTATAATACATGGATTTTCACACTTGAAATATTTATTGACCCAATACTACACTAAAATGTCATATTTATGTTACTTTCAGCATAAAATTCAATTCCATCAGTAATTCTGATAAAAATGTTTGAAAATCCATGAATTTTAGCTAAAAAATCAGGTTTGTCTGAAAAGTGTTCTAAATGCTCTATATCGTCGAAATGTGCAGTAAAACATCATTTTACCATTTTTTTCGATTTTTTTCAATGTTTTTGGCATGTTTAAAAAATATATGAAATATTCAAAATTTTTCTGAATTTCATCGAAATTTTATAGGCTTTTTGAAAAATATGTGAAATACTTTAAAATGTTGAAAAAGCTCGAAAATTTCAATTCCATCAGTAATTCTGATAAAAAGGTTTGAAAATCCATGAATTTTTAGCTAAAAATTCATGTTAGTCTGAAAAGCTTTTTTGTAAATGCTCCAAATCGTCGAAAAATGCAGAAAAACATCATTTTACCATATTTTTCGATTTTTTCGATGCTTACGTATTTCATATAATTCACGTATTTCATATATTTCATACATTTTTTAAAAACAGCAAAAGCATTGAAAAAATCGAAAAATATGGCAAAATGATGTTTTACTTCATATTTCGACGATTTAGAGCATGTAGAACACTTTTCAGTCAAACCTGATTTTTTAGCTAAAATTCATCGATTTTCCATTTTTTTTATCAGAATTACTGATGGAATTGAAATTTTCGAGCCTTTTCAACATTTTAAAGTATGTTACATATTTTTCAAAAAGCCCATAAATTTCGATGAAATTCAGAAATAATTTTGAATATTTCGTATATTTTTTAAAAAATACCTGAAGCATTGACATAATCGTAAAATATGGTAAAATGATGTTTTACTGCATATTTCGACGATTTTCAGCATCTAAAACACTTTTCAATTAAACCTTACTTTTTAGCTAAAACACATGGATTTTCAAACTTGAAATATTTATTAACACAATACTACACAAAAATGTCATATTTAAGTTACTTTCAGCATAAAATTCAATTCCATCTGTAATTCTGATAAAAAAGTTTGAAAATCAATGAATTTTTGCTAAAAAATCATGTTGGTCTGAAAAGTGTTCTAAATGCTTTAAATCGTCGAAATATACAGTAAAACATCATTTTTGCAATATTTTTTCGATTTTTTCAATGCTTTTGGTATTTTTAAAAAATATGTGAAACATTCAAAATTATTTTTGAATTTCATCTAAAATTTGTGGGCTTTTTGAATAATATGTAATATACTTTAAAATGTTGAAAAGGCTCGAAAATTTCAATTCCATCAGTAATTCTGATAAAAAAGTTTGAAAATCCATGAATTTTAGCTAAAAAATCATGTTTGTCTGAAAAGTGTTCTAAATGCTCTAAATCGTCGAAATATGCAGTAAAACATAATTTTTACCATATTTTTCGATTTTTTCAATGCTTCAGGTATTTCATATATTTCAGGTATTTCAAACATTTCATATATTTTTTTAAAAATACCAAAAGCATTGAAAAAATCGAAATATATGGCAGAATGATGTTTTACTGCATATTTGGTCGATTTAGAGCATATAGATCACTTTTCAGGCAAACCTAATTTTTTAGATAAAATTCATGGATTTTCAAACTTTTTTATCAGAATTACTGATGGAATTGAAATTTTCGAGCCTTTTCAACATTTTAAAGTATATTACATATTTATCAAATAGCCCATAAAATTTCGATGAAATTCAGAAATAATTTTGAATATTTCATATATTTTTCAAAAATACCTGATGTATTGAAAAAATCGAAAAATATGGTAAAATGATGTTTTCCTGCATATTTCGACGATTTTCAGCATCTAAAACACTTTTCAATTAAACCTTACTTTTTAGCTAAAATACACTTGAAATATTTATTGACCCAATACTACACTAAAATGTCATATTTAAGTTACTTTCACCATAAAATTCAATTCCATCAGTAATTCTGATAAAAAGTTTGAAAATCCATGAATTTTAGCTAAAAAAATCAGGTTAGTGTGAAAAGTGTTCTAAATGCTCTAAATCGTCCAAATATTCAGGAAAACATCATTTTACCATATATTTCGATTTTTTCAATGTTTTTGGCATTTTTAAAAAATATATGAAATATTCAAAATTATTTCTGAATTTCATCGAAATTTTATGGGCTTTTTGAAAAATATGTAATATGCTTTAAAATGTTGAAAAGGCTCGAAAATTTGAAAGGCTCGAAAATTTCAATTCCATCAGTAATTCTGATAAAAAATTTGAAAATCCATGAATTTTTGCTAAAAAATCAGGTTTGTCTGAAAAGTGTTCTATATGCTCTAAATCGTCGAAATATGCAGTAAAACATCCTTTTGCCAGATTTTTCGATTTTTCAATGCTTTTTCTATTTTTAAAAAATATATGAAATATTTGAAATACCTGAAATATATGAAATACCTGAAGCATTGAAAAAATTTCAAAAATCTAAAAATATATTAAAATGACGTTTTACTGCATATTTCGACGATTTGGAGTATTTAGAACACTTTTCAGACAAGCATGACTTTTTAGCTAAAATTCATGGATTTTCAAACCTTTTTATCAGAATTACTGATGGAATTGAAGTTTTTGAGCCTTTTCAACATTTTAAGTAAAGATTAGTGCTGCAATTGAATTTTCTGCTGAAAGTAAGCAAAATTATGCTGATTTTGTGAAATACTTCGTAAATACATATTTTAATTAAAAAAATTAAAGTTTTTCAAGAAACGCTTGAAAAAGTCTTGAATCGTCGAAATATGCGAAGAAAATAATATTTTCGACGATTTTTCAACATTAACATATATTTTGCATATTTTTAAATAAAATTGCAATACAAAACGTTGAAAATCTATATTAATTTTTAATATTTTATATTTTTTTAATACTTGAAACATTTAAAATATCAGAGAAATAAGCTATAATGATATTCTATTGCATATTTCGACGATTAATATCGTTTTGTATACTTTTTTGACAAATCACATTTTTTAGTTAAAATACATGGAATTTCGCACTTTTAAGCAGAACTTCTTCTGCAACTAAATTTTATTCTGAAAGTAAACTAAATTAATAGATTTTCTTAAGTACTTTTTCAAAACATAATTTAAGTAAGAAAAATTGATTTTTTCCAATAAATCTTTGAAAAAGCCTTGAATCGTCGAAATATGACATAAAATATGATTTTCGATGATTTTTCAACATTTACATATATATGTCACGTTTTTAAAAAATTCTAATAAAAAGTGATAAAAATGAATAATAATGTTGAATATTTTATGTTTATATATATATATATATATATATATATATATATATATATATATATCTATGTATATATATATATATATATATATATATATATATGTATATATAAAATTTTTTTAGATCAACATTAATGAAAAATATATATCTTTAAAATTATCAGAGAAAATTTTAGAAAGAACTTAATTTTAAATGAGTTCTTGCTAATTGACCAGTTTTACATATTCGGCACGACATATATATATATATATATATATATATACATATATATATATATGTATATATATATATATATATATATATATATATATATATATATATATATGTCGTGCCGAATATGTAAAACTGGTCAATTAGCAAGAACTCATTTAAAATTAAGTCCTTTCTAAAATTTTCTCTGATAGGTTTAAAGATATGTTTTTTTCATTAATGTTGATCTAAAAAATTTTAATTTTTCACCGAAAGGAACTTAGAAAACTTACCTAACCTTATTATGACAAGCGCAATTTATTTTAGCCTAACCCAGCTAAATATATTTTAGATTTGTTTACAGTAATTTAATACTAAACAAACACAGTGAAATATATTTTTTTCATTAGGTTCAGAATGATTTTGGCGAAATTATTGCATACACAAATTTTCGCTTGTCTTAGATGGCAAGATGAGCGTTGCTATTTAAGCCAAGATCGCAAGTTCTGCCTATTCGGCACGACGTATATATATATATATATATATATATATATATATATATATATATATATATATATATATATATATATATATATATATATATATACATATATATATATATACATATATATATATATATATATATATATATATATATATATATATATATATATATATATATATATATATATATATATGTCGTGCCAAATAAGCAGAACTTGCGATCTTGGCTTAAATAGCAACGTTCATCTTGCCATATGGGACAAGTGAAAATTTGTGTATGCAATAATTTTGCCAAAATCATTCTGAACCTAACGAAACAAATATATTTGATTGTGTTTGTTTAGTACTAAATTACTGTAAACGTATTTAAAATATATTTAGTTGGGTTAGGCTAAAATAAATTGTTCTTCTTATAATAAGGTTAGGTAAGTTTTCTAAGATTCTTTTGGTGCAAAATTAAAAATTTTTACATTAACATTAATGAAAAAAATATATCTTTAAACGCATAAGAGAAAATTTCAGAAAGGACTTAATTTTAAATGAGTTCATGCTAATTGACCAGTTTTACATATTCGGCACGACATATATATATATATATGTATATATATATATATATATATATATATATATATATATATATATATATATATATATATATATATATATATATATATATATATATATATACATATATATATATATATGTCGTGCCGAATATGTAAAACTGGCCAATTAGCAAGAACTCATTTAAAATTAAGTCCTTTCAAAAAATTTCTCTTATACGTTCAAAGATATATTTTTTTCATTAATGTTAATGTAAAAAACTTTAATTTTGCTCCAAAAGAATCTTAGAAAACTTACATAACCTTATTATAACAAAAACAATTTATTTTAGCTTAACCCAGCTAAATATATTTTAGATTTGTTTACAATAATTTAATACTAAACAAACACTGTGAAACATATTTTTTTCGTTAGGTTCAGAATGATTTTGGCGAAATTATTGCATACACAAATTTTCGCATGTCTTATATGGCAAGATGAGCGTTGCTACTTAAGCCAAGATCGCAAGTTCTGCCTATTCGGCACTAGACACACACACACACACATATATATATATATATATATATATATATATATATATATATATATATATATATATATATATATATATATATATATATGTGAAGGCTTAGTCAGCCCTGTAACTTCAGTCAGTATTTCTCAGGCTGGCTCCTCCTCAGGAAAATTAGTGAATAGAAAAAGAAATAATAACAAACATAAACACTTTATTATATAGAAAATATAAAACACTTAAATATGAAATATTTATCCTACATTAAAGAAAATGAAAAATGAAAAATATAAATGATAACTGAATTCAACGCTAATATATATAGGGGTGTCTGGTGTTGGTGACACAGAGTGTTGATGAAATCGTAGCAGTTATGATGATAGGGGGGGGGTCGCAGGTGTTGGTTACAACCCACCGGTTCTTTCTTCACAGTATAGCCTTGGGTATTCTATCCCGATGACAGGAAAGCAGGTTCTTTACCGCTGCAATGATGAGGGGTTACGTCCTGCAATTTCATACAGGTGCACAGGTAATTAAATCCAAAAAGGGGAAGTCTCAGGACGTTAGTCCATCTCCATCCGTTCTCTCGTTGATAGACAGGTGACCCTCTCTGTCATCCAAGAGTAGAGCTGGGAGCTGTGAGTCTATTGATTTATTGTTTGACCAGAGCCCCACAGGTCACCTTTCGGGGGGGGGGGAAGAGGGAGGGGAAGGGATAGCGGTAGCTAGACTGACCCTACCTTAACAAGCAGCCGGCAGTCAAACTATCACTTTCAGGGTGGGGGAAAAAGGTGGGAGCTTCACTTACCCTACCTTAACTAGTAGCCGGCAATGAAACTATCACTTTCGGCGAGGGGGAAAAAAGGCGGGAAAAGCGGGAGCTTGACTTACCCTACCTTAACTAGTAGCCGGCAATGAAACTATTGTTACTATATCGCTACTCCTATCTATTGAACTTTTCCTTCACACTCCCCCACACCAAGACTTATAGTCAAGGAGTATAAGAAGAATAGGCGAGGAAAAAGTTCTAACATGTGGAAGTCACGTAAGGCAACAAATATTCTACTGACTGTCACGACTTAACCAGTCAGAAATAATTGGATGAACCATTGATATACACAATATGGAACTTAAAATCCTGGAGTGCCAATGTCCACCTCAAGAGGCGACTGTTGGTTCCCTTTAAAGTTTCTAGGTATATCAAAGGTTTGTGGTCCGTTTGTAAAATGAATTCCTATCCCAGCAAATAAAATTTAAGTTTGGAGATACCCGACACAAGGGCTAAACATTCCTTTTCTATTGTGGAGTATCTTGTTTCTGCGGGAAGGAGTTTCCGGCTTAAGAAGCATACAGGGAAGGGAGTACCATCATGGTATTGTAGTAACACTGCACCTAAGCCAGTATTGGAGGCATCAGTTCTCAAACAAAATGTTTTAATAATATCTGGAATCTTAAATATAGGGTCTTTCGAAAAGATACTTTTAATCTCATTAAACTTTTCCCGAGCTACGTTGGAAAGTTCAAGAGGTTCCTTCACAGACTTTTTAAGGAAGTCGGATAAGATGCCTGTAAGATCAGTAAGGTTCGGGATAAACCGTGCATAAAAATTTACAGAACCAAGAAAGCTACGCATGAGCTTCTTGGTTTTGGGGAATTTAAATTCTAATAAAGCTTTGATCTTACTTGGGAGAGGCTGCAGAGTGTTATTAGAAAGTATCAGTCCAAGATATCTAATCTTGTTATACCCAAGGAAGCATTTCTTTGGCTTGGCAGTGAGGCCATGTGAGCGTAACCTACGCAAAACTGATGTTAATGTTTGGATATGTTCGCCCCACGTGGATGTCATTACGTAAATGTTATCAAAATAAACTGAAACATTTGGCATATTACCCAAGACCTTTCTCATCAGTCTCACATAGGTAGCACAGGGAGTTACCAAACCGAAGGGCATAGTTCTATACTGCATCAGTCCTTGGTGTGTAGGAAAAGCGGTGTACTGCTTAGAAGAAGGATCTAACATTACTTGATGATATGCCTGTGCAATATCAATCTCTGAAAAGAAGGAAGAGTCATAAAATTTGTGTAGATCACTATCTATTAAGGGCATAGGCTCAGCATCCCACCGACATATAGCATTAAGGCCTCTAAAGTCAATAGCAAGTCTATATGAATTATCCTCCTTCTTAACCATGACTACTGGTGAGCAATATGCAGATACTGAAGGTTCAATGATCTTTAGTTTTAATAATTTGTCTACCTCTCGGTCAAATGCATCCCTAAGGTGAACTGGAACTGGGTATAATTTTCGTTTGATGGGATCGTCTGTCACTAAGTTAATCTTATGGACTACCGTGGAGGTAACACCTGGAATATTAGTAAAGACGTCTGAAAAGTTACTCACACATTAAAGTAGTTCATGTCTCTTATGGTCATCCAAAGATTCATTAATATTAATGTTGGTTGCGCCTGAGTGGTCAAGAGTCACCATGTCATGTAGTTCTTCATCATAGTCTAAGTTAGAGGTGTCAAGTATGCACACCTTACATTCTTCAGTTGTCTTATCAAGTTCGTGTGGAAAAACTAAGCCAAAGTTGTTAAGGCAGTTAACTGAATTTCTTCGGTAATATTTCTTAAGGATGTTGATATGATAAAGCTTAGGTTTCCCCTTGACTTCTATGAGGTAGTCAACTTTCCCACAAATTTTAAATACTTTATATGGACCTTTCCATGCTACTAATAATTTATTTGACTTGATAGGCAAAAGTACCAGAACTTCATCTCCTACTTTAAAACTTCTCCTCTGACTTTTGCAATCAAAATAGGTTTTGTACTGGTCCATTGACAAGCTTAAGTTTTTCGAAACTATGTCAGAGGTCTCCTCAAGTTTGGATCTAAGGTCAAGGAGAAACTGGTAAGAAGACTGAACCTCAGCATTTACCTCCTCTGGCCTGTCTACCATAGAGAAGTTCAAAAGGTGAAAACCCCAAAGAGTCACTGGGAACTTCCCTCATGGCAAACAAAGCACAGGGTAGGTAACGATGCCACTCCTTAGGTTTAAGGGAGCAAAGTTTCCTTAAAATGGACTTGAGAATCGAATGCTGGCGCTCAATCCTGCCATTACAGCTGGGATGATAGGGTGTGGTGAAGAGAGGCTTCACTCTCAGAAGTTGGTATAGATGTTGCATTAAGTCAGATGTGAATTGTGTCCCACGGTCAGACAAAATTTCTCTAGGGATGCCCACTCTGGAGAAGATGGACAAAAGGGCTTCAGCCACCTCTGTAGTAGTTATGGTCTTTAAGGGAACGGCTTCAGGGAAACTCGAAGCATAATCAACTAATGTTAATATATATCTATGTCCCCCAGATGAAAGTGGAGATAAAGGACCAATGATGTCAATAGCTACTCTTTCAAAAGGTACCGTAAAGACTGGCATTTTGACCATAGGTACTCGCCTGGTACCTCGGGAGGATGACAGTTGGCAAACTTTACACGATCTAAAATAAGTAGTGACATCTGAGGACATTTTTGGCCAAAAATAGGTTTCCCTAATTTTATTTAAGGTTTTACAATGCGAGAAATGTCCGGCTTCTGGCAGGTCATGAGCCATTTTAAGAACAGTCTCTCTGCATTGACTTGGAACAACTAAGATGGAATAGTCTATCTCATCTGAAATTAATTTGAATACTGACTTGTACAAGATACCTTTTATATATTCAAATTTATATGAAAAGTTTTTCCTTTGGATCACTTGATTTTGTTTAGCGGCATTATGGCAATTCTGAAGAGAAGGGCAATTACATTGTAAATTGACAAAGGAGTCCTTCGATATATCTAAAGGAATAAAGTCAGGGAAAATCAAAGGATGGACAGTAGGAGAAGCCTGGGCTTTGGTCTGAGCCCTAGTCAAGACATTTATGGTATCGGAGGTGATATCTTCACTTTCATCTAACAAGTGAACCGGTGATCCTACTTCCTCGCTTTCGAGAGTAGCATCACTGGTTTTTAATCCCACATGAATCTCGCGAGACATTGTCTCATCTGAACTTTCGAGGGGCTTCTCTGACTCTACAGGAAGAGGATCTGAAACACTTATGTCCATCTTTGGTGCTGAAAGGTCAACCTCAGAAGGAAGAATGACACCTTTTACATTACCTATTAGTATGGAGCAAGAAGTGATGGGAGTTAGTACGGCTTCAGACCAACCTGTGAACCATTTAGACCTAATGTAACAACGGATGGTAGGAAAAGTGTCCGTACGGCCCAAGTAGTCTGAAAGTATAGCAGAGGAATGAGTTTCTTTAAGGTTAGGGAACAGCTTATCACAAATGACTATTCATGTGCATCCAGTGTCTCGTAAAATGGTAGATACATTAAGTCCATTAACTGTTCCTGAACAGAAGGGTGCTTGGTCATTACAGTCTTTAAAACATCTTCCAACTTTTTGGACCTTCTTAGGACAATCTGGACGTTTATGTCCCTTAACACAACACAAATGACAAACAGGAATAAAAGAAGTCATTTTACTTTCCGGTAGAGGCTTTGATTTCTTAAGGTCTGATGAACCCTTGCCCTTAGAGTTCGATCCGTTTAGGTCTTTATAGGAATTGTGAGCCTCAGCATACAGGTCAGCAGCCTCAGCAACTTCCTCAGCTTTAATGAGGTTGCGTTCTCTGATGAATGTTCGTATCTGGTGAGGAAGATCTGTCAGGAACTGGTCAGCAACCATGAAGTCTCGAAGAGATTCATAACTGTGATCAATTCCTGAACTCTATCCAAAAGTCGAACAAACGAAAGAGTGTTACCTGTAACTGTTGAAAGTTCTGGCCAGGATAAGGTGGCATACCTGAAATCTTTCCTGTAAGAATTAGTGGTTTTTTGATATGCTTTAAGGATTGCCTTCTTCAGTAGGTTATAATTACATATGATATCCTGCGACAAAGTTGCATAGATATTCAAAGAAGTACCAGAAAATAACATTCCTAACCTGGTAGCCCAGGTGTCAGCAGGCCATTCACAGAGGGTAGCGGTATTTTCAAACCTGATAATGTATGAAGTTATGTCTTCCCCCTCGGTGAAGGAGGTAAATTAGGTGTTGGAATATGTGCACTAGCTGCACGTTGTTCCATTACTCCTTCATCTAATTGCTGTTGTGAGAAAGTTAACTTTTTATTCTCTAATTCAAGGCGAGCTTGTACGAGCTCGCGATCCTTTTCTCTCTCCCTTAACTCATATTCTCTATCCTTTGCTCTTTCCTCAAGTTCCCTTAATTTAACTTGTTCCTCACGTATCTTAGCTTGTTCTTCACGTACTTTAGCTCTCTCCTCACGATCAAGTCTATCATGCTCCTTTTTGTCTTCTCTCTCTCTTTCTAACTGTCTATCTTGGTTTTCTCTTTCAATTCGATCTCTTTCCTTTTTATCCTCTCTTTCTCTTTCTATTCTCTCTCTTTCAAGTCTTTCCTGGATCTTAGCACTAATGAAAGATTCTAAAATTTTCCCTGTTATTCCTAACTTACTTCCAGCGTTCATCCAAAACTGGTATTCCTCCATGCTTGCAAGAATAACTTAAACTATCAGGGGAAAAAGAAACGGGTATCAAAGAAAACGGAGGGTTCAATTCCTGCTCTGCTCAAACTGCAAATAAACCAGAGGGCTCGATCCCTACTTCAATTAAACAATATGTATTAATGAAAACGAAGGGTTCTATGCTGGCTCTGAGCAAACAGTAAGTAGAATGGGGTCCCTTGACCATCCAATCTTCTCACCAACAAATCAAGAGTGTCCTATGACAGTTCCCTTGATATAATAAAGAGCTCAATGAAACAAATTGTCACTGGAAAATCTCGGGTCCCTAGAGTCTAATCCTCCAAAGTGTTTCAAGCTCACACAAAATTAGGTGGCAGAATTAAATATTATATCCTGCCTGACTTACAATAAATTGAGACCATAAAAATCACCAAATCTTTTAAATACATGTACGGTAGTCCTACCATAGAGAATGATTACTCATGGCTGGTGGTAACCGTCTCTGGTATGCGGTGTTGAAGTTCCAATGGTAGATTCGAGATGGAGTTGAATCTTGATTCAGTAGAGTTGATCCTGGCAAGGTCGCCACTTGTGAAGGCTTACTCACCCCTGTAACAACTTCAGTCAGTATTACTCAGGCTGGCTCCTCCTCAGGAAAATTAGTGAATAGAAAAAGAAATAATAACAAACATAAACACTTCATTATATAGAAAATATAAAACACTTAAATATGAAATATTAATCCTTCATTAAAGAAAATGAAAAGTGAAAAATATAAATGATAACTGAATTCAACGCTAATATATATAGGGGTGTCTGGTGTTGGTGACACAGAGTGTTGTTGAAATCGTAGCAGTTGCTTATGATGGGGGGGTGGGTCGCAGGTGTTGGTTACAACCCACCGGTTCGTTCTTCACAGTATAGCCTTGAGTATTCTATCCCGATGACAGGAAAGCAGGTTCTTTACCGCTGCAATGATGAGGGGTTACGTCCTGCAATTTCATACAGGTGCACAGGTAATTAAGTCCAAAAAGGGGAAGTCTCAGGACGTTAGTCCATCTCCATCCGTTCTCTCGTTGACAGGTGACCCTCTCTGTCATCCAAGAGTAGAGCTGGGAGCTGTGAGTCTAGTGATTTACTGTTTGACCAGAGCCCGACACGTCACCTTTCGGGGGGGGGGGAAGAGGGAGGGGAAGGGATAGCGGGAGCTAGACTGACCCTACCTTAACAAGCAGCCGGCAGTCAAACTATCACTTTCAGGGTGGGGGAAAAAGGTGGGAGCTTGACTTACCCTACCTTAACTAGTAGCTGGCAATGAAACTATTGTTACTATATTGCTACTCCTATCTATTAAACTTTTCCCTCACAATATATATATATATATATATATATATATATATATATATATATATATATATATATATATATATATATATATATATATATATGTCGTGCCGAATAGGCAGAATTTGTGATCTTAGCTTAAATAGCAACGTTCATCTTGCCATATAGGACAAGTGAAAACTTGCGTATGCAATAATTTCGCCAAAATAATTCTGAACCTAACGAGAAAAATATTTTTCATTGTGTTTATTTAGTATCAAATTATTGTAAACAAATTTAAAATATATTTAGTTGGGTTAGGCTAAAATAAATTGTTCTTGTTATAATAAGGTTAGGTAAGTTTTCTAAGATTCTTTTGGTGCAAAATTATAAATTTTTGCATTAACATTAATGAAAAATATATATCTTTAAACGTATAAGAGAAAATTCTAGAAAGGACTTAATTTTAAATGAGTTCTTGCTAATTGACCAGTTTTACATATTCGGCACGACATATATATATATATATATATATATATATATATATATATATATATATATATATATATATATATATATATATATATATATATATATATATATATATATATGTCGTGCCGAATATGTAAAACTGGTCAATTAGGAAGAACTCATTTAAAATTAAGTCCTTTCTAAAATTTTCTCTTATACTATTAAAGATATATTTTTTTCATTAATGTTGATGTAAAAATTTATAATTTTGCACTAAAAGGAACTTAGAGAACTTACCTAACCTTATTATGACAAGCGCAATTTATTTTAGCCTAACCCAACTAAATATATTTTAGATTTGTTTACAGTAATTTAATACTAAACAAACACAGTGAAATATATTTTTTTCGTTAGGTTCAGAAAGACTTTGGTAAAATTATTGCATACTCAAATTTTCACTTGTCCTATATGGCAAGATGAGCATTGCTATTTAAGCCAAGATGGCAAGTTCTGCTTATTCGGCACGACATATATATATATGTCGTGCCGAATATGTAAAACTGGTCAGTTAGCAAGAACTCATATAAAATTAAGTCCTTTCTAAAATTTTCTCTTATACGTTTAAAGATATATTTTTTTCATTAATGTTGATGTAAAAACTTATAATTTTGCACCAAAAGGAACTTATAAAACTTACCTAACCTTATTATAACAAGCGCAATTTATTTTAGCCTAACCCAACTAAATATATTTTAGATTTGTTTAGAATAATTTAATACCAAACAAACACAGTGAAATATATTTTTTTAGTTAGGTTCACAATGATTTTGGCGAAATTATTGCATACATAAATTTTCACTTGTTCTATATGGCAAGATGAGCGTTGCTGTTTAAGCCAAGATCGCAAGTTCTGCCTATTCGGCACGACATATATATGTATATATATATATATATATATATATATATATATATATATATATATATATATATATATATATATATATATATATATATATATGTATATATATATATATATATATATATATATATATATATATATATATATATATATATATATATATATATATATATATATTTAAAAATACTTGAAACATTAAAAAAAAACCAGAAAAATGTGCTAAAATAATATTTTACTCTAAAGCATTTTCAATGATTATTTGAAAAGCCAAATTTTCTTGTTAAAATACATAGAATTTTGCACTTTTAAACAGAAATTCTGCTGCAACTAATTTTTATGCTAAATATAAGCTAAATTATGAGATTTTTCTGAACTACTTTGTAGTAACATTTTAACTAAAAAACTACGATTTTTTTCAAGAAATCTTTGAAAATGAACATTAAAATGGTATAAAATACCGACAGGTTGTTAGGTAAGACACATATGCAACAGTTAGGTATCTTTATTTCGAAACGTTTCGCCTACACAGTAGGCTTCTTCAGTCGAGTACAGAAAAGTTGATAGAAGCAGAAGATACTTGAAGACGATGTAATCAGTCCATCACCCTTAAAGTTTTGAGGTGGTCAGTCCCTCAGTCTGGAGAAGAGCATTGTTCCATGGTATGAAATAATATGGAGATGAAGTGACAGGATGGAGCCTTATATAGCGCCAGGAGGTGAGACGTAGGTCACTAGGAGAGGTAAGAACTCAGATGTTGGGAGGACAGGTCCCTCTCAAATCCAGCCGTTCTCACTAGTAGAGGTTGTCGAAGTTGATTGTAGGTCTGTACCAAGATACCCTTTTGTTGCAGTGTCAGACAGATTGAACATTGTTTCATACCATGGAACAATGCTCTTCTCCAGACTGAGGGACTGACCACCTCAAAACTTTAAGGGTGATGGACTGATTACATCGTCTTCAAGTATCTTCTGCTTCTATCAACTTTTCTGTACTCGACTGAAGAAGCCTACTGTGTAGGCGAAACGTTTCGAAATAAAGATACCTAACTGTTGCATATGTGTCTTACCTAACAAATCTTCGAAAATCCTTGAATCGTCGAAATATGCCAACAGATATGATTTTCAATGATTTTTCAATATTTTAAAAAATTTTACATATTTATGAAAGATCAAACTGTAAGTTGGTGAAAATAAATATTTATTTTGAAAATTTCCTTATTTTTTTAAAAATACTTGTAACATTAAAAAACTCAGAAAAATGTGCTAAAATTATATTTAATTGCATATTGCATATTGAATGCTTTTCCCATAAACCACATTTTTTTGCTAAAATTCATAGATTTTCACACTTTTAAATCAGAATCATTGATGCAGTTGAATTTTATGGTAAAAGTAAGCAAAATTATGATACTTTTGTGATGCTCTTTGTAAATACATATTTTACCTCAAAAATTTGAAGTTTTTCAAGAAATACTTGAAAAAAACTCTAATCGTCGCAATCTGCAAAAAAATATGATTTTTCTGTAATAACATATATTTTGCCAATATTTAAAAAATCTAAATATAAATGGGCGAATTTTGAATTTTTCATAATTTAAAAAAAAATACTCGAAACATTAAAAAATCAGAAAAATGCTCTACAACAATATTGTATTGTATATTTCGACGATTTAGATGGTTTTAATACTTTTTTGACAAACCACATTTTTTAACTAAAATACATAGAATTTTTCACTTTTAAACAGAACATCTGCTGCAACTAAATTTTATGTTGAAATTAAGCTAAATTATGAGATTTTTCTGAACTACTTTGTCAAACCATATTTCAACTAAAAAAATAGAGTTTTTCAAGAAATCTTTGAAAAAACCTTGAGTCATCGAAATATGGCAAAAATATATTATTTTTCGATGATATTTCAACGTTCACATATGTTTTACACCTTTTTAAAAAATCCCAATAAAAATACTTAAACATAAATATTAATTTTGAATATTTCATATATTTTTTAAAAAATACTTGGAACATTTAAAAACTCAGAAAAACCTGCTAAAATGATATTTTATTGCATATTTCGACGAATTAGAGCATTTTCAATGCCTTTTTTTTTTGTCAAACCACATTTTTAGGTAAAATTCATAGATTTTCACACTTTTAAATCAGAATTACTGCCGCAATTGAATTTTCTGTTAAAAGTAGGCAAAATTATGCTGTTCATGTGAAATATTTTGTTAATGCATATTTTAACTCAAAAAATTGAAGTTTTCCAAGAAATGCATGAAAAAGCCTTGAATCGTCGAAATATGACAAAATTTTATATGTTTTTCGACGATTTTTCAACTTTTACTTATATATATCAAATTTTTAAAAAATCCCAATAAAAATCGATAAAAATGAATGTCAATTTTCAATATTTCGTATATATATTTTTAAAAATACTTGAAACATTAAAAAATCAGGAAAATGTGCTAAAATATTTTACTGCATATTTCGACGAATTAGAGCGTTTTGATTGCGTTTTTGACAAGCCAAAGTTTTTCGTTGAAATACATAGAATTTTGCACTTTTAAACAGAAATTCTGGTGCAACTAATTTTTATGCTAAAAGTAAGTTAAATTATGAGTTTTTTCTGAACTACTTTTAGAAACAATTTTGCTAAAAAATTTGAATTTTTTCAAGAAATCTTTGAAAAGCCTTGAATCGTCGAAATATGCCAAAAGATATGATTTTCGATGATTTGTCAATATTTTTAAATGTTTTACAATTATGATACTTTTGTGATGCTCTTTGTAAATACATATTTTACCTCAAAAAATTGAAATTTTTGTGTCAGTATAGTTGCTGATTCTCTATGTGTGTTGTATAGTTTATCTGAGTATCATAGCGCCATCTGTATATTTTGCATACACGACTCCTTTGCTAGGCCTTGTGACTAGTTTGTATGACGTCACTTGATACCGCATGAGTGCGTGTGACACTCTGCACCGGCCTCAGTTCCCCGTTATCCAGAAAGGCTACAGGACAGGCAGTTTGGGCTCTCTCTCTTCATACTCTGCTAAAGTAAGTGTTACCATCCAATAAGTGTGTTTTACTCCAATCATCATATCTCCTACGAACCCCCACTACAAATGGTGGCAGCGGAGGGCCCGTAACTCTGATGATTACGGCGATTTCTGGAGATAAATTTCTACTGAGTCAGCCACCATTTCAGGCCTCCTGAGATGGGTGACGTTTAAAATCCCAAGCTACCCCGAGTCAAGCGTTCACCAGCCTATTGCTTCCTATTTACTAGTCAGTCTCTGTGTATTAGTTTTATTTGCTTATTTGCATTACTTCCTAGGGTTTGACCCGGGTTTGCAAAGTAAGCCAAGCCACCAAGCCAGTCTGTGGGGGCGAGTCCAGCCCAGCTCTACACCATTCCAGTCTTGCCTGTTAAGCCAGCTTTCCACCCCTGCTGCGCTCATCGTTACAAGTTCTCAAGCCAGTCTGTGTGAAGGGTTAAGCCAAGCCAGCCAGCAACTAACCCAGGTTACTTAACCCAGTACTCAAGCAAGCCACGTGGGTACAGTCTTCTCCATCGCTTTGTGCTTCCAGTTCTAGCTTTTCTGAGTGCTTTATCATCCCTGTGTTGTGGTATTTTGTGGGTTTTTAAGCCAGCCCGGCTTAGAATATTTTCGTGCCTAGTGCAGGTGTCCTCAGAGTGGCTCACACCATTCCATAAGCCCTCGTGGTGTCTCAGCACGGCTGCCTCAAGGACTCACCCACCTCCCCACTACCACTGGCGAAAGCAGGTGAAAGGACAGGCAGTTTGGGCTCTCTCCCTTCATACTCTGCTAATATATGTGTTGCCATCCAACAAGTGTGTTTTACTCCAATCATCATATCTCCTACGAACCACCACTGCATTTGAAGAAAAACTTTATAAAGCTTTGAATCTTCGAAATATGCAAAAAAATATGATTTTCGATGATTTTTCAGTATTAACATATATTTTGCACATTTTTAAAAAACTAAATAAAAATAGATAAAAATCTATATTAATTTTGAATATTTCATATTTAAAAAAAATACTCAAAACATTAAAAATCAGAAAAATGCGCTAAAATGATATTACATATTTCGACGATTTAGATCGTTTTGAATACTTTTTTGTCAAACCACATTTTTTAGCTAAAATACATAGAATTTCTCACTTTTAAACAGAACATCTGCTGCAACTAAATTTTATGCTGAAAGTAAGGTAAATTATGAGATTTTTCTGAAGTACTTTGTCAAGACATATTTTAACTAAAAAAATGAAGTTTTTCAAGAAATCTTTGAAAAACCTTGAATCCTCGAAATATAGCAAAAAATATGATTTTCGATGATATTTCAACATTCACATATATTTTTATCATAATAAAAATCCATAAACATAAATATTAATTTTGAATATTTCACATATTTTTTTTTAAAATACTTGAAACATTAAAAAAATCAGAAAAAAGCTGCTAAAAATCATATTTTATTGCATATTTCGACGAATTAGAGCATTTTGAATGCTTTTTGACAAACCACATTTTTTAGCTAAAATTCATAGATTTTGACACTTTTAAATCAGAATTACTGCTGCAATTGAATTTTCTGCTAAAAGTAAGCAAAATTATGCTATTTTTGTGAAATACGTTGTTAATACATTTTTTAACTCAAATTTTTTTCTAGAAATGCTTGAAAAACCCTTGAATCGTCTAAATATGACAAAAAAATATGATTTTCGATGATTTCTCAACATTATCATATATTTTGCATATTTTTAAAAATCCCAATAAAAAGCGTTAAAAGTTTATATTAATTTTAAACATTTCATATATTTTTTTAAAAAATACTTGAAACACTAAAAAATCAGATAAATGTACTAAAATGATATTTTATTGCATATTTTGACGACTTAGAGCGTCTTGAATGCTTTTCCTATAAACCTCATTTTTTAGCTAAAGTTCATAGATTTTCACAATTTTAAATCAGAATTACTGCTGCAATTGATTTTTCTCCTAAAATTTAATAAGTAAAATCATTCTATTTTTGCGAAATACATATTTTAGCTCAAATAATTGAAATTTTTAAGAAATGCTTGAAAAAGCCTTGAATCGTCGAAATTTTTCAAAAAAATTTATTTTCGATTATTTTTCAATATTAACAGATATTTTGCACATTTTTAAAAAATCCCAATAAAAATCGTTAAAAATCAACTTTAATATTGAATATTTCATATACTTTTAACAAAATACTTGAAACATTAAAAAACTCAGAAAAATGTGCTGAAATATTTGATTGCATATTTCGACGAATTAGAGTGTTTTGAATGCTTTTTTGACAAGCCAAATTTTTTCGCTAAAATACAAAGAATTTCTAAACAGAAATTCTGCTGCAACTAAATTTTATTCTAAAAGTAAGCTAAATTATGAGATTTTTCTGAACTACTTTGCTTGCCTATTATTAGAGGGTCTGTAGTTGGACAATTAATTCTTGCAGACCAAATCTTATTGCCTCCAGAGAAAAATAACATATGTGGTATTTATTACATAATCACTTTATAGTCTTGCTTGTCAATTTATTCTGTATGACTGCACTCAATATCTAAAACGAACCTACTGTTCAGGGACTTAAGAGTACTTTCTAATTTGACTCTAAATTAACCCTAAATTTGATCATAAATTTCACCCAAATCAAACCTATTACTCGGGGACTTAAGAGTGCTTTCTAATTAGATCCTAAATTGTTGTAAATTATGATTATTTTTCTCTGTTCTTAAATTAATCACAATATTTACTAAGTCCAACTTATTTTGCACCAGATTACAATGGATGACTTTTAACAGAGCACCTGCTTGAATTAGGGCATGAGCATCGCCTTTTACCTGTAACATCTGCTAGATCATTCCTCATATGTACAGCACCCTTAATTAAATACACACCAGAATTCCTCCCAGCAGTCCGTTGTTGCCAACGGGTGTGAAGGTGGGAAGATATTGCAGCAAAATAGTCCGTAAATGGAATACCTCTATAAGAAACTGGTAGGTCATGTACTGCTGACCGCGCAGCAGTGTCTGCCTGTTCATTGCCCTGTACGTCAACATGACCAGGGACCCAACAAAAAACAATATCTTTATGCTTGGTAAAGATGTGGCGTAGCCAAAGTTGGATACGGAGGACTAAGGGGTGAGGTGTATCAAATTTTTGTATAGCCTGTAAAGCAATAAGGGAGTCTGAGACAACCACAAATGATGACACAGGCATAGATGCAATACGGATAAGTGCTGTAAGGATGGCTTATAATTCAGCAGTAAAAATACTAGCCGAAGATAGTAAATGCCCTTGTACGACGCTGTCCGGAAACACTGCTGCGAATCCTACGCCGTCAGAAGACTTAGAGCCATCTGTGTACACAGCAATGGCATGAGAATGAGAGTGAAAGTGGTCAAGAAAAAGAGAGCGGGAAGCGACCGTAGACAGTTGGGCTTTCGAGCAAGGGAGGGAGAAAGAACAGACTCGAACAGCTGGAACTTCCCAGGGGGGTAGGGAAAAAGTGAGATGCTACATGTACATAGAAAGGTGGTAGTTGAAGAGAAGACAAGAGCAAATGAAGGCGAAGAGAGAAGGGACGGAGTAAACAGGGGCGGCGAACAAATAAAGAATGTCTACTAATATCAGTGACCATTCTATAAATGGAAGGATTGCGGAGATCATGAGAGCGTACATAGTAGCGCAGGCAATGGGCATCACGGCGATCGGATAAGGATGGAACGTTCGCTTCTGCATAGAGGTTCTCGACAGGGGAAGAGCGAAAAGCACCAAGGCATAAACGTAATCCTTGATGATGAATGGGGTTAAGGCTAGAGAGAGTAGCAGGAGATGCCGCTGAATAGATCTGGTCACCATAATCAAGTTTCGATGAAATAAGGGTGGAATGTAGGCGAAGGAGGGTTCGACGATCAGCTCCCCATGAAAGATGAGCAAGGGTTTTAAGAAGGTTCAGCCGGCTGTGACAAGTTGCCTTCAGAGAGGTAATGTGAGGTTTCCAGGATAACCAACGATCAAAGAGGAGGCCCAGAAACTTGACTGTATCACGTTCAGGGATACGGGAGCCATAGAGGTACAAAGGATGATCGGAGATGACAGAGCATCTAGTGAAAGTGATTTGGTGGGTTTTAGTGCTGGAAAATTTAAACCCACGTGTGGTGGCCCAATTGGAAACACGGTTGACTGCATGTTGGAGAGAAACTGTAATGAGGTGACAGTCAGCGCCTGCACAGGCAATAGCGAAGTCATCAACATAGAGTGATGACCAAATATTTGATGGAAGACTAGAGGCCAAATCATTAATAGCAAGGAGAAAAAGTGTTGTGCTCAGAACACATCCCTGGGGGACACCTTCAGCTTGGATAAAGTCCGGGGAGAGCACATTATTAACCCGAACACGGAAATGCCTGTCAGTTAAAAAGTTCTTAAGGAAGGATGGTAGATTGCTTCGAAGGCCTAAGGAGTGGGCTTGGGCTAAAATATTATACCTCCAAGTTGTGTCATATGCCTTCTCAAGGTCAAAAAATATGGCAATAACTGAGTGGTTATTCGCAAAGGCATTACGAAGATACGTATCCAAGCGTAGTAAGGGGTCTATGGTAGAACGTCCCTTACGAAAGCCATATTGACGAGTGGAGAGACTGTTGTGTGTCTCTAAATACCACACTAAACGTCTATTTACTAGGCGTTCCATTAATTTGCAAACTGCACTGGTAAGAGCAATGGGACGATAGTGGGAGGTTTCATGTCCCGTAGTGCCTGGTTTGCGGAAAGGGAGAACAATGGCGGATTTCCACAGCTGTGGAAGAACTCCTTGTGACCAAATGAGATTGTAAAGGCGTAATAGGACTGCAAGGGCTGACTGATGTAAATGTTGTAGCATACGAATATGAATGTCGTCGGGCCCAGCTGCCGATGATCGACAAGCTGAGAGCGTTGCCTCCAGTTCTTGAAGTGTAAAAGGCACATTATACTGTTCTTCTCTGAGAGAAGAAAAGTCCAAGGGTGCTAACTCTCTGGCAGACTTTGAGGAAAGAAATGAGGGGCATAGATGGAGTCCCTGAGAAATACGGACCAGATGATTGCCAATTTCATTGGCAACATCTAGTGGGATTGCTATATCAACACCGGCAACCCGCAGAACAGGAGCCGGGTCAGGAGAATATTTACCACTCAGTTTTCGTACTTTTTTCCAGACTGCACTCATAGAGGAAGCAGAGGTGATGGTGGAGACATAATCTCGCCAGCAAGTGCGTTTAGCATCACGGATGACACGGCGAGCGATCGCACGCTTCTGTTTAAAATCAAGGAGTCGCTCTGTGGTTCTATTGTACCGGTACCTGCCCCATGCAGTGCGTTTCAAACGTACTGCACGAGCACAAGCAGGAGACCACCAAAGGCACGCATTTCTGAGAATGCCTGCCCGAAGTTTGGGGTATAGAATCAGAAGCTGCGGTGAAAACGGAGGACGAGAAGAGGTGTAAAAGCTCATCGATGGAGGACGAAGAAGGCACCTCTTTAAAAACAGTTAGGTGTGAGTAAAGGTTCCAATTTGCCCGATTAAATTGCCAGCGTGGGGTGCGAAGAGGTGGCGAATATGAAGGGGAAGTAAGAATGATTGGGAAATGATCACTGTCATGTAAGTCCGGGAGAACAGACCAAGTGAAGTCTAATGCGGCGGAGGAAGAGCAGACTGAGAGATCGATGCAAGAGAGAGTATGAGTCCGAGGATCAAAATGGGTGTGAGTACCTATATTTAAAACATGGAGGGGGTGGGTGGCAAGAAAAGCCTCTAACTGAATTCCACGGGAATCACAGTGAGACCCCCCCCCAGAGGAAATGGTGGGCATTATAATCACCAAGTAACAGAATCGGTGGCGGTAATGACGAAACAAGGAAGGCAAAATCCGGAATAGATAATGCCCGAGAAGGAGAGAGATATAAAGAACAGAGCGTATACCACCTATGTAAGTGGATACAGGCTGCTGTGTAATGCAGTGAAGTATGAACAAATAGCTGATGGTACGGAATATCAGTGTGGAGAAGAAGGGCACCTTCATTAAAGGTCCCATCAGGAAAAGGATCTGAAAAATACAATAAATTATAACCTGAGATGTGAGAAATAACAGCAGAGTGTAATTTTGGTTCCTGTAAGCAAACACCAACAGGGGCAAACTGGGAGAGTAACATCTGAAGCTCACCCCGATTACCCCTGAGGCCGTGTATATTCCACTGTAAATAGGCCATGATTGGCAATGATAAAGATACTTGAAATCCACAGGTAAGGGTTCCTACGGACTAGAAGGGTTAGAAAAGTCCACATGTGGAGGCAGTGGAAAACGTTCAAGCAGCGAAGGAACGGTGCGCTGTGAAGAAAGGAGTTGCGCAGATGGAGCAGAGGAGAGAGAAAGAGCGGAAGGTGGATCAGTGTCCATTGATGGTTTGGTCTCTGCAATATATTCAGAGATTGCTTCAAGTGTTTCGGAATTCAGAGATGTCGTATGGGAGACAATATTGGGAATGGTAGGGGGAGGATGAGTAAAGATTGGAACTGTAATGGACTGTACGAAGGTAGGGGGGGGCGAAAGGGTGGAGGGAACTGGAGAAGCGTGGCAGGGGACAGAAGAGGCAGGAACCTGGGAGGTGGCAGAAGAGGAAGAAACTTGGGAGGGAACAGGGGAGGAAGGTACAGTACGAGGAGGAGGGTGAACCTCTACACTTGTAACTGAGCCAGTGAGAGGGGAAGAACCAGGGACAGAGACAGGGAGGGTAAAATGAGGAGGTGGAAGATGGGTAGGAGGTGTTAACGGACCTTTTTTTGACTTTTGAGAAGTAGAGGGACGATTGGGAGGAGGTGTCGTACGAGGTCTCGTCGATACTGAGGCTTGTGAGAGAGAACTCGAAGAAGCGAGATTAGACTGAGGCATTGAAGTAGGGACGTCTGAGCCGAGGACAGCAAAAGGATTAGATACAGGAGTGATTATGGGAGAGGTAACCACAGAGGTGGGTGTAGAAGATGGGATACCAGAAGTGGGGGGACGTTTTGAAACACGGGAATAAGAAACATGTGGGAGTCTCCCTTGGAGGCGGAGATGAGAAACTGCCATGGCATAAGGGAGACCTTCTGTCTCTTTGAGGTAACGGATTTCCCGCTCGTTTAAATAGACCTGACAACGGCGAGAGTACGAAGGGTGAGCCTCATGACAGTTAAGGCAAGAGGGAGATCGATTGCAAGACATATTAGAATGGTCATCGGCACCACAGACTGGGCATTCGGCGATAGATCTGCAATATTTCGCTGGATGGCCAAATCGCCAGCAATTTCTACACTGTTGTGGTGTAGGGATCACCTTTCGAACTTGTAACCGATGTCCTGCTATATAAACTGAGGATGGGAGTTCTCGGCTGTCAAAAGTTAAACGAGCCACATTGCTAGGGTATCGTCTCCGCCCACGGGCAGGAAGAACGTAAGTGTCTACCTTGAGGATTGGGAGATCTTGGAGTTCCAGCTGTTCAAGAATGTCAGTGCCACATGTCTGGAAATTTTGTTGAACTATGGTATGGGGCAGAATGACAGTACCACTACAAGAATTGAGGGAATGATGTTTTTCAAGAGTGACAGGAACAGTATCGATATGGGAAAGACGAGAGAGCTCATGAGCCTGGGTAGCATTCTGTACAGTAATGATGCGTGTACCGCTCTTAAGAGCATGAAAAGAAATATCTTTACCAACATGGCGTAGGAGTGCCTTGCCAATACTATGGTCAGAAAGATAGGCAGTAGAGGAAGTTGGTCGTAAAGTGAAGAATTTAGTCCATTGTTCAGTCTGAAACTGAGCGTGGAAAGGTAGTGAAGGACGTGTCGATCGTTTCTGAGAAGAACGAGAAGGTGGAGAAGTATCATCAGCAGGTAATTGTCGTTGGCGTTTAGGCGTGGGACCAGAGTTGGTCCGACGTGGAACGGGTCGGCGATTTGAAAATTGCTGCACCATAGAGGGAGAGGCCGGAAGCATAGTCAGAGGAGAGCGAAGGTCCGATAAATCGAAGGAGTCAGTCGAGGCCTCAGTACCTGAAGCGGGTGAGGAAACAGCACCGGCAATAGGTACAGAGGCATGAGGAATGTTTGAAGAGTGGTCCAAAGACGAGGCAGGGTCAGAACGGGGTGCGGTATCAAGAAGGGGCCCGGGGGTACCAGGTTCATGGACTAGGGCTGCCATGGTTAGGTTACTTCTTTCTTTTTGTTTTTAAGAAAAAAAAAGAAAGAAGAAAAGAAAATAAAAATAAAAAAAAGAATAAAAAAAGGGGGGACCGGGGAGGGATAGTTCCTAGGAGGAATGAAAGGGCCAGAAATCTCCCTCCGTGCCCAAGAGGACCTCAGCACCGCAAGTAGCGCAGATGCAGCATGGAACCCGTGCCATACCCTACCCATCATGCTAGTGAACTAACAATCCGGGATAGCAACCTCACATCTGCCGAGCTACCTCGGTGGACAAAAGAGAGGGCGGCCGGATATCCGCCACAAAGCATACCTCCTTCGGCCACCACCCCCGGAATCCGAAAGGTGGCATCCAGAGATACACTCGTCGCCCGAAAGACACCCAAAGCTACTCCGGGATACCGGAGAGGGATCTGGACATCCCCAGGCGATCCAGATTCCACGGCAAACTACGCCACCGCTAAGAACCTCAACGGAATGGGATGGACCCCGGTATCCTTTTCCCTACCTAGGAACTAGCGCGCCTGTGGGAGAAATCCCAAAGGGCAAAAAGAGGAAGGGCAAAAGGGAGGGGTGGGGAGGAGGAGGAGGAAAGGAAAAAGGGGAGGATGGGATAGGGGAGGGGAGATTGGGGGGTAATTAGGTTCGGTCTGAGGAAGAAGACCGATAGGTCTAATTCCTCAGACCAAGAGCCTCTTCACCACGCCAAGGAGTCCCCCTTGAAGAGGCCCTAGTTTTGAAGGTTCTCATTATCCATCCTGTCATTTTTCTAGTAGATGTGATTGATGCAATGTTATGATCCTTGAAGGTGAGATCCTCCGACATGATGACTCCCAGGTCTTTGACGTTGGTGTTTCGCTCTATTTTGTGGCCGGAATTTGTTTTGTACTCTGATGAAGTTTTAGTTTCCTCATGTTTACCATATCGGAGTAACTGAAATTTCTCATCGTTGAACTTCATATTGTTTTCTGCAGCCTACTGAAAGATTTGGTTGATATTCGCCTGGAGCCTTGCGGTGTCTGCAATGGAAGACACCGTCATGCAGATTCGGGTGTCATCTGCAAAGGAAGACACGGTGCTGTGGCTGACATCCTTGTCTATGTCAGATATGAGGATGAGAAACAAGATGGGAGAGAGTACTGTGCCTTGTGGAACAGAGCTTTTCACCGTAGCCGCCTCAGACTTTTCTCTCTTGACTACTACTCTTTGTGTTCTGTTTGTTAGGAAATTATAGATCCATCTACCAACTTTTCCTGTTATTCCTTTAGCACGCATTTTGTGCGCTATTACACCATGGTTACACTTGTCGAAAGCTTTTGCGAAGTCTGTATATATTACATCAGCATTCCTTTTGTCTTCTAGTGCATCTAGGACCTTGTCGTAGTGATCCAGTAGCTGAGACAAACAGGAGTGACCTGCTCTAAACCCATGTTGCTCTGGGTTGTGTAATTGATGGGTATATAGATGGGTGGCGATCTTGCTTCTTAGGACCCTTTCAAAGATTTTTATGTTATGGGATGTTAGTGCTATCGGTCTGTAGTTCTTTGCTATTGCTTTACTGCCCCCTTTGTGGAGTGGGGCTATGTCTGTTGTTTTTAGTAACTGTGGGACGACCCCCGTGTCCATGCTCCCTCTCCATAGGATGGAAAAAGCTCGTTCTTGATGAACACGGAGTTCCACGAGTCTGGCCCTGGGGCAGAGTGCATGGACATGTCATTCATCGCCTGTTTGAAGTCATTTGGCGTCAGGATAATATCAGATAGGCTTGTGTTAACCAAATTCTGTGGCTCTCTCATAAAAAATTAATTTTGATCTTCGACTCTCAGTCTGGTTAGCGGCTTGCTAAAAACTGAGTCATATTGGGACTTGAGTAGCTCACTCATTTCCTTGCTGTCATCTTGTTTAAGTAGGGACCCAATACTGGATGTTGTTCTCGACTTTGATTTGGCATAAGAAAAGAAATACTTTGGATTTCTTTCGATTTCATTTATGGCTTTTAGTTCTTCCCGTGATTCCTGACTCCTATAAGATTCCTTTAGCTTAAGTCCTGGAATTTGTATTGATAAAGCCACTGGATGGCGAAACCTCTACAATAAAGATATCCAGATGTTGCACGCACATGTGTCTTATCTTTCATACCGTAGTATTGGTGGTATGTGGGTCTTTTTTCTTCCTGGCACTAATATCTGTTGTTTTGGAGTGGAGGTCATTGACTGATTCCACTCCAGAAATGACTGGAGTTGGTGTACGATTTCTGTCATTTCCTGCCAGCTTTTTTCCCTTTCTGGTGCTAAAACTTCTCTCTCTGGAGTGGTTGTGGTTACCCAGATGTTCCCATGGTCTGGATGTTCTGTGTCTTCTTGTACCCTTTAGGTGGTGTGCCAGACAATAAAAATTATAACATTGTCTTTCCTGAACTGAGGAGTGACATATGTCAGAGTGGAAAATCTTATAGGAAGGTTGAATTTTCCTGTTGTCAAATGGGCACGGCATTTTCTGGGGTGGTCAAAGTTGCACGTCCCATCTGTTTTTGCAGATATTCCATGCCTGCAGATACTTAATGCATATAATTTGCATAGGTCTGATTTCTGTTTGCCTTGGTTTATCGTGACTGCATTTCCTATTGGTGCATGTTTTTCTGTCTCTTCAGCATTAGTACTAACAATGGTACCTTCACCAGTATTTTCTGGTATTTTATCTTCCCTATTCTTTGGGGCATCCCATAGTTTGCTCTCTCCAGTGGTATTGCTAATTTGTAACTTTGGGTTTTGCATGTCCATGTCTACACCTGTTTCCCCACTACAGCTCCTGTCTCCCCCAGGCCACCAACATTATTTCTGTATTCTTACCGTTACTGTCTATTGTTATTATTATTATTATAATCAAGGGGGAAGCGCTAAACCCGGAGGATTATACAGCGCCTGGGGGGGATGTGGAAGGCATTCAGGCTTAATTCGGGGAACTGGAGCACAGATCTAATTCCCTAAATCAAGAGCCCCTCACCAACAACAAGGAACTTTCCTTGAGGGGCCGTTACTGTCTAACAAGACAGCATCTGCACCAGGGGCGATAGCACCATCTGACCCAGTCCTTTTATTTTCCCATCTGTTATAGGATCTGTAAGTTTTTTTATGAAGGCCGTAGTTGATGTTTCCGTCATTTAATACCAATGTAATTTTTTTCCACAGTTTGTTCTCATTTGGGCAAACCCAAAAACACTGCCCTGTTTAATATCTCTTACATATGATTCCTGAATGTTTGCACATGATGTGTTTACCTGGAGTTTACCTGGAGAGAGTTTCGGGGGTCAACGCCCCCGCGGCCCGGTCTGTGACCAGGCCTCCTGTGGGCCCATTTCCCACAGAAGTTGCATGTAATCCATGCAGAAGCCCATTTGGTGCTGCGGTTGCAAGCCACACAGAGTTTAATGTTATTTCTTTTGGTTGTTATACTGTATATTCTTCTAATAACCTCCTTAAAGTGTATATCTGTCTATTTGTATTTGTATGTATTTGCATTTGTAAGTGTATGTGTATGGAACAATCTTACCGCTGCTAGCAGTAACTGTTTGGATGTTTGAAAAGGGCTCCTGAAACCCCCATCAGCTTATGAATCTGGTCAGAGGATACTTTATTTTTCAACGAATCAGAATTTCTAAGGGCACTTAGAAATTCTGTCAGCTATTGAATGTGGTCATAGTTCACTTATTTTTGGACGAGTCCAGTCAGTGGATCACTTATTTTTGAACAAATCCAGTAAGTGATTTTGGACTAGCTCGTACAAAGACTACTGGAATATTATTTACGAGAGTAATGAGTTCAATTTGATGCAAAAAGTATAACTTGCGTGATGGAGAAACCGGTGACTTCTGGCAGCTCCTACTATGATGAACGGCCGGTGACCTCTAGCACCCTTTTTACAGCCTGAGGTTATGGTCACTTATAGATCACTGCATTTAACTTTTCCAGATTTCCACCTCCACCACATCAAACGCTATTTTATCTCTATTGTTGGCTATGGTAGGGCGGCTTGTGCAGTTTACTGGAAGACATAGACATTGCTCTAAAAGTTTGGGCTGGTTACTTGGACTGCTTACTTGCAGTCTACCTGGAGGGTATTCCGGGGATCAATGCCCTGGTGGCCCGGTCCACGACCAGGTCTCCTGGTGGATCAGGGCTTGATCAACCAGGCTGCTACTGCTGGCCACATATAGTCCTCTTGAAGGCAGCCAGGGGCCTATTTGTAACTCCCCTTAAGCATGGCGGGAGGCTGTTGAACAGTCTTGGGCGCTTGACCTTTATGGTGTTTTCTCTTAGTGTACCAAAAGGAACCCTACTTTTCATTAGTGATTTGTGTGTGCAGATTCGGCACCATTCCTTCTAGGATTTTCCAAGTGAGTACAAGTCAAGTGCTTCCAAGCGTTTCCAGTAGTTGAGGTGCTTGATGGAACTTATGTGTGCAGTAAAGGTTCTCTGTACACTCTCTACATCTGCAGTTTCACCTGCATTGAACGGTTATGTTAATGTACAACAGTATTCCAGCCTAGAAAGAACAAGTGATTTGAAAAGGATCATTGGCTTCACATCTTTTGTTTTGAACGTTTCCATTATCCATCCTATTATTTTCTTTGCAGTTAGGATCGTGTCACTGGTGTGACCTTTGAAAGAGAAATCCTCAGACATTACCACTCCCAGGTCCTTGACATTATTTTTTCGCTCTATTATATGATCAGACTTTGTAATATACTCAGTTCTAATTATCTCCTCCAGTTTTCCATAATGGAGTAGTTGAAATTGCCTTCATTGAACATCATATTGCTTTCCGTTGTCCATTGGAAAACTTGGTTTATATCTTGTTGGAGGTTAACCGTGTCCTCAATAGATGACACTCTCATGCAGACCTTAGTATCGTCTGAAAAGGATGACACTGTGCTGTGGATTACATCTCTGTTTTTGTCTGATATGAGAATGAGGAACAGGATGTGGGCGAGTACTGTGCCTTTTGGAACAGAGCTTTTCACTATGGTAGCTTCCGATTTAATTCTGTTTACCATTGCTCTTTGTTTTCGATTGGTTAGAAAGTTGAGGATCCATCTCCCCACTTTGCCAGTTATTCCTTTAGCCCATATTTTGTGCGCTATTACATGTTTGCACTTTTAAAAGGCTTTTGGAAAGTTTGTGTATATTTCATCTACATTCTGTTTTCCTTCCAGTGCATCCAAGACTATATCATAGTGATCCAGTAGCTGAAAGAGGCAGGAGCGACCTGCTCTAAACCCATGTTGCCCTGGATTGTGCAGTTTTGGGGAATCCAGGTGGTTTGCAATCATACTTCTTAACAATCTTTCAAAATATTTTATGATGTGGGACGTTAGAGCTATTGGTCTATAGTTCTTAGCTAATGCTTTACTGCCACCTTTATGAAGTGGGGCTATATCCACTGTTTTCAGTGACTGGAATTTCACCGACGTCTAAGCTTTTTCTCCATGGTATACTTAAAGCACACAAAAGGGGTTTCTCGCAGTTCTTAATGAACACAGAGTTCCACGAGCCTGGGCTTGGGGCTGAGTGTATGGGCATGTTGTCAATGGCTTTCTCAAAGTCTATCAGAGTTAGGGTAATGTCGGAAATCTGGCATACATTGATGGAGTTTTGAGGCTCATTCATGAAAAAACTTTTGGATTATCGATCTTTAGACTGATTAGTGTCATCTGTGTAAGTCACATCTTGTCTGAGCAAAGGCCCGATACTAGATGTCGTATTTGCCTTGTTTTTGGCATATGAAAAGAAATACTTCGAATTTCTTTCAATCACACTAATTGCTTTTAGCTCCTCCTGTATCTCCTGGGTTCTTTATGAGTCCTTTAACTTAAGTTCGATAATTACCACTTCCCTAGTCAGCGCTTCCTACCGTGTATCAGTTAATCTATCATTTTGCGGAGCTCAGTGAATCTTCACCGTCTTCTGTAGAGGGAGCGCGTTTCTCTCTCCAGTTCACTTCTTCTCTTCTTCTTTCTTAGGGGAATATGCTTTGAACATACTTCAGCTGTCACGAAGTTGATCCTTTCACGGCACTGGTTTGGATTCCTGTTATTTAAGATATCATCCCAACATGTTTCAACGAGTCCCAGTTGATGTTCTTGTTGATGAAATTGTATTTGGTGAAGACACCTTCACAGTTACGTGCATTTTGCAGGACCCCTGTGAATGTAAGTTTGAACTTCGATTAGATTGTGATCAGAGCTAGTTTTTGATATTATGTTTCTTACCAGGTCCTCATTATGTGTGAAGATAAGGTCAAGTGTGTTTTCCAGTCTTGTTGGCTCCACTATCTGCTGACTTAGGGTGTGTTTACTGGAATTTAGTAGCTCATTGGTTTGTATCCAGGGATTGTTTCTGCTATAACATTATTTGCTACATTCTTCCATTTTGTATGCTTTAGGTTTGGTTTAGAAAGACACGTAAGCAAATACCGATATATTTATTAGAAAACGTTTCGGTCCTGGGACCTTGATCACTTCTAACATACAGAGGTAGAAAGACATTATATATAGTATATATATATATATATATATATATATATATATATATATATATATATATATATATATATAGTATATATATAGGTGGAGAGTGAGGTGTGAGTGACGCACGGTGACCTGAGGAATGTCATGTTGGGACGAGGACGGGTAGACGATGAAATCATGTGACTCCTGTGTTGTTGGGTTGGTGGTGCTTAAGTATCATGTATGCCAATGTTTTTGAAATTTTGTGGTTTCCAGTGTTACGTTCTATTGTGTCGGTGACGGCGATTAGTGAGGCTTCTAGGCACCGTCGGCGTCTGAGGTCTGGTTCGGTGAGAGCGAGTTGTGCTTCATTCCAGTTCATCAAATGCCCCGTGGAGTCTCTGTGGAGGACACAGGCGTACCTTAAATCGTCTCTGTTACAGGCACTTCGATGCTCGTTCAGGCGGACTGCAAGATCTCTGCCTGTCTCGCCTACATATTTCTTTGGACAGAATCTACAGGGGATGGTGTAGACACCTGCTGTAGAAGTTAGAGGTGTGGGGCTGCGTTTCGTAGTGAGATCTTTGATAGAAGATGTGTTTATGGTGGAAACGTTGATGTTACTCATAGCAAGTGCCCGACAAGTATTCGTGGCAACATCACCACATGGGAGCACTATGAACTGCTTAGGGGGCTGTTCCATAGGCGGTTTGTTGAGGATAGTTTGTGCCTTGAGTCTGCAATCTCGGATGAAGAAAGATGGAAACTGAAGATGTGTAAAGGCTTGTGTTATGTAAATACATTCTTCTTCAAGAAAACAAGGGCTGGAGATGCGAAGATCTCTCAAGAAGAAGCCAGTGAGGATCTTATACATTTTTATTCACACCAAGACACCCGCACTAAAAGAGTCCTCACTGGCTTCTTGAGAGCTCTTCGCATCTACAGCCCTTGTTTTCTTGAAGAAGAATGTATTTACATAACACAAGCCTTTTATACAACCACGATGACTAGGTTTTGGTTCTTGATCTTTATTGTTAGAACTTCAATTACATCCTTTTGTGGTGTGCAGTATCTCTGTGCACATGAGCAACTCTTTGGCACACACGCCTGTTCTTTCTGTCGCATCTGAAAAGGTTGTACCCATTTATCCATATTTCGTTGTCAAAGTGATCTTTCGTGTGGGTTTCTGAGAAGGCTGCAAATATCGCATTTAACTCCTCTAGAAGTCCACTAGTAAAAGGTATTTTGTTGTTAGTGGATGGCTTAAGGCCCTGTATATTAGCAAATATAAACTAAATTGTATTGTGTGTTTGTTCGGGGGAATTCTGATATTGGCATCAGTAGTTGTTCTTGACGTCCATGGGGGGAGGGAGCACTGGCTGTTCCTCCAGTCCAACAAGGCTCAAAGGTGAGGGCTGAGCTTGAGCTAGGACCAGCGCTGTGTGCAGTAGCGCTAGGACTGGGGGATGGGTCTGGGTTAGCACTCACCTGCACACCACTATCATGCATCTCCAGCCACTCACCTGCACACCAAAATCATCATACATCTCCAGCCACTCACCTGTACACCAACATCATACATCTCCAGTCACTCACCTGCACACCAACATCATTATTACCAACACTTATGCCACACTTGATATGAATGTACTCAAATTGTTGGAGGAGATAGTGCTGTATTTATTATAATCAAAGAAAGAGCTAAACCGACAAGGGCCATATAGTAGATATTGTATATAACCGCTCTTTACAGTGGTGTAGATAGCCCCTCTTTACAGTGTAGATAGCCAGTCTTTACAGTGGTGTAGATAGCCACTCTTGAAATAAGGTTATGGATATTTTTTTTTTCATATTCGGGGGAGTGCATGTTTCCCAGGAAGTTGTGGACAATCTGCTTGAAAGAAAACCAGACATTCAGCTCGACACCTGCTAATGCTTCATCAAAATGCTTGTCCTTCCTCAATTCCTGAATCTGAGGGCCAACAAATTCCTGCCTTTAGCTTGCCTTCACTTACACGAGGAAACTATGACTCCAAGCACTTGAAAGCAGTTCCATTCCTGTTCAAAGCCTTCACAAAATTTTTCATAAACCCTTATTTGATGTGGAGTGGTGGCAGCAGAATTTTCTTGGAGTCAACTAGTGGCACAGTTTTTACGTTGTGATTTCCGGGTAAGAAGCTGGTTCTTGGTGGCCAGTCTTTTTGTTCATAGCGCTGTCTGCCCTACTACCCCAAAGACAGAAAACAGGGATACTTGGTGTATCTGCCTTGAAAACCTTATAGGAGAGCAATAACTTTAATCACAACAAATGAGAAAATTGTGATTCTGGTACTTGATTGCAGACATTAGTGTCTTCATGTTTGCGCATGTTTCTGACATTTCGACACTATGGCTAACTGATACAGATGCAGCAGTGTTGGGTATATTATGCTATCTTTAGTCTTCTTGTTGAATCCAGTTACTTTAGTCATACAAAAGTGACAGTTATCATAGTGGTTCATGTGCTCCCGCCATTCCATTGGCGGGCATAAATTTAAGTTTTCCAATTAACCACATTTGGAGCTCACTGATGCAACTCTTGCAAGCTTTGTGTGGTGTAAATGGTTGTCCTGGTCTACAAGTTTGCAGCCAAAATAAGCAAAGTAACAGCGCTTCAATAAAGGAGTAATGTTGTTCCGGGAATCTGAAGGGTGAGTTGCCCGCAGACATAGCAAAATATATCTTTTGAATTTATGCAGCTTCTAGACATATTAATAATCTGAAAATAAAGAAAAATATTTTTTTTTTATTATCACACTGGCCGATTCCCACCAAGGCAGGGTGGCCCGAAAAAGAAAAACTTTCACCATCATTCACTCCATCACTGTCTTGCCAGAAGGGTGCTTTACACTACAGTTTTTAAACTGCAACATTAACACCCCTCCTTCAGAGTGCAGGCACTGTACTTCCCATCTCCAGGACTCAAGTCCGGCCTGCCGGTTTCCCTGAATCCCTTCATAAATGTTACTTTGCTCACACTCCAACAGCACGTCAAGTATTAAAAACCATATGTCTCCATTCACTCCTATCAAACACGCTCACGCATGCCTGCTGGAAGTCCAAGCCCCTCGCACACAAAACCTCCTTTACCCCCTCCCTCCAACCCTTCCTAGGCCGACCCCTACCCCGCCTTCCTTCCACTACAGACTGATACACTCTTGAAGTTATTCTGTTTCGCTCCATTCTCTCTACATGTCCGAACCACCTCAACAACCCTTCCTCAGCCCTCTGGACAACAGTTTTGGTAATCCCGCACCTCCTCCTAACTTCCAAACTACGAATTCTCTGCATTATATTCACACCACACATTGCCCTCAGACATGACATCTCCACTGCCTCCAGCCTTCTCCTCGCTGCAACATTCATCACCCATGCTTCACACCCATATAAGAGCGTTGGTAAAACTATACTCTCATACATTCCCCTCTTTGCCTCCAAGGACAAAGTTCTCTGTCTCCACAGACTCCTAAGTGCACCACTCACTCTTTTTCCCTCATCAATTCTATGATTCACCTCATCTTTCATAGACCCATCCGCTGACACGTCCACTCCCAAATATCTGAATACGTTCACCTCCTCCATACTCTCTCCCTCCAATCTGATATTCAATCTTTCATCACCTAATCTTTTTGTTATCCTCATAACCTTACTCTTTCCTGTATTCACCTTTAATTTTCTTCTTTTGCACACCCTACCAAATTCATCCACCAATCTCTGCAGCTTCTCTTCAGAATCTCCCAAGAGCACAGTGTCATCAGCAAAGAGCAGCTGTGACAACTCCCACCCTGTGTGTGATTCTTTATCTTTTAACTCCACGCCTCTTGCCAAGACCCTCGCATTTACTTCTCTTACAACCCCATCTATAAATATATTAAACAACCATGGTGACATCACACATCCTTGTCTAAGGCCTACTTTTACTGGGAAAAAATTTCCCTCTTTTCTACATACTCTAACTTGAGCCTCACTATCCTCGTAAAAACTCTTCACTGCTTTCAGTAACCTACCTCCTACACCATACACTTGCAACATCTGCCGCATTGCCCCCCTATCCACCCTGTCATACGCCTTTTCCAAATCCATAAATGCCACAAAGACCTCTTTAGCCTTATCTAAATACTGTTCACTTATATGTTTCACTGTAAACACCTGGTCCACACACCCCCTACCTTTCCTAAAGCCTCCTTGTTCATCTGCTATCCTATTCTCCGTCTTACTCTTAATTCTTTCAATTATAACTCTACCATACACTTTACCAGGTACACTCAACAGACTTATCCCCCTATAATTTTTGCACTCTCTTTTATCCCCTTTGCCTTTATACAAAGGAACTATGCATGCTCTCTGCCAATCCCTAGGTACCTTACCCTCTTCCGTACATTTATTAAATAATTGCACCAACCACTCCAAAACTATATCCCCACCTGCTTTTAACATTTCTATCTTTATCCCATCAATCCCGGCTGCCTTACCCCCTTTCATTTTACCTACTGCCTCACGAACTTCCCCCACACTCACAACTGGCTCTTCCTCACTCCTACAAGATGTTATTCCTCCTTGCCCTATACACAAAATCACAGCTTCCCTATCTTCATCATCATTTAACAATTCCTCAAAATATTCCCTCCATCTTCCCAATACCTCTAACTCTCCATTTAATAACTCTCCTCTCCTATTTTTAACTGACAAATCCATTTGTTCTCTAGGCTTCCTTAACTTGTTAATCTCACTCCAAAACTTTTTCTTATTTTCAACAAAATTTGTTGATAACAGCTCACCCACTCTCTCATTTGCTCTCTTTTTACATTGCTTCACCACTCTCTTAACCTCTCTCTTTTTCTCCATATACTCTTCCCTCCTTGCATCACTTCTACTTTGTAGAAACTTCTCATATGCTAACTTTTTCTCCCTTACTACTCTCTTTACATCATCATTCCACCAATCGCTCCTCTTCCCTCCTGCACCCACTTTCCTGTAACCACAAACTTCTGCTGAACACTCTAACACTACATTTTTAAACCTACCCCATTCCTCTTCGACCCCATTGCCTATGCTCTCATTAGCCCATCTATCCTCCAATAGCTGTTTATATCTTACCCTAACTGCCTCCTCTTTTAGTTTATAAACCTTCACCTCTCTCTTCCCTGATGCTTCTATTCTCCTTGTATCCCATCTACCTTTTACTCTCAGTGTAGCTACAACTAGAAAGTGATCTGATATATCTGTGACCCCTCGATAAACATGTACATCCTGAAGTCTACTCAACAGTCTTTTATCTACCAATACATAATCCAACAAACTACTGTCATTTCGCCCTACATCATATCGTGTATACTTATTTATCCTCTTTTTCTTAAAATATGTATTACCTATAACTAAACCCCTTTCTATACAAAGTTCAATCAAAGGGCTCCCATTATCATTTACACCTGGCACCCCAAACTTACCTACCACACCCTCTCTAAAAGTTTCTCCTACTTTAGCATTCAGGTCCCCTACCACAATTACTCTCTCACTTGGTTCAAAGGCTCCTATACATTCACTTAACATCTCCCAAAATCTCTCTCTCTCCTCTGCATTCCTCTCTTCTCCAGGTGCATACACGCTTATTATGACCCACTTCTCGCATCCAACCTTTACTTTAATCCACATAATTCTCGAATTTACACATTCATATTCTCTTTTCTCCTTCCATAACTGATCATTTAACATTACTGCTACCCCTTCCTTTGCTCTAACTCTCTCAGATACTCCAGATTTAATCCCATTTATTTCCCCCCACTGAAACTCTCCTACCCCCTTCAGCTTTGTTTCGCTTAGAGCCAGGACATCCAACTTCTTTTCATTCATAACATCAGCAATCATCTGTTTCTTGTCATCCGCACTACATCCACGCACATTTAAACAACCCAGTTTTATAAAGTTTTTCTTCTTCTCTTTTTTAGTAAATGTATACAGGAGAAGGGGTTACTAGCCCATTGCTCCCGGCATTTTAGTCGCCTCATACGACACGCATGGCTTACGGAGGAAAGATTCTTTTCCACTTCCCCATGGACAATAGAAGAAATAAAAAAGAACAAGAGCTATTTAGAATACGGAGAAAAACCTAGATGTATGTATATATATATATGCATGTGCGTGTCTGTGAAGTGTGACCAAAGTGTAAGTAGGAGTAGCAAGATATCCCTGTTATCTAGCGTGTTTATGAGACAGAAAAAGAAAACCAGCAATCCTACCATCATGCAAAACAGTTACAGGTTTTTGTTTCACAGTCATCTGGCAGGACGGTAGTACTTCCCTGGGTGGTTGCTGTCTACCAACCTACTACTATTATAATTAACATTTAAGTCAATATAAGGTAAGCATTTTAATTGGTAATATACCACTTTCTTATTGATTTATGATAAATGAAAAGTGAAAAGTAACGTTTCTGTATAACTAGACAACCTGATGTGATAGGGATGAATAAAAAACTCAATGAATACTATTTTATATATGTATATATGTATATATATATATATATATATATATATATATATATATATATATATATATATATATATATATATATATATATATATATATATATATATATATAAATTTCTCAGCCAATAGATGGCGTCCAGCCCCAGTGACTGATGATAATTGGCAGTTCAATGTATACACAAAAACTGGTAAAATATTAGAATTTTTTGTCTAATATTAATTAAGGGTAATGTAAATAAAGAAATTAACCTTTTAACCCTCTCGGGTGGAAACCCTGATCTGAAACTCGCTCTCTGTAGGAGATTTAAAAAAAATCCTGTGAAATGATAGAATCTTTTTCCGAAGGTAATGAAACCAAAAGTAAGTGTAAGTGGAGCCCTGAATGCTAACCTGCTGTATAAGCGAAGCCTTTCAGTAGCCTGCGAATTATCCTGCTGTATAAGTGGCGCCCTGCAGTAGCCTGGAACCTAACCTGCTGTATATGCGAGGCCTTACGGTACCCTGGAACCTAACATGTTGTATAAGCTGGGCCCTACAGTAGCCTGAATGCCAACCTGCTGTAAAAGCGGGACCCTACAGTAGCCTGAATGCCAACCTGCTGTGTAAGTGGGGTCTACAGTAGCCTGGAGCCTAACCTGTTGTATGAGCAGGATCCTACATAATAAAGAAGCGCTAAACCTACAAGGGTCATACAGTGCAGCAGAGCAGGGAAGGGTGCAGGGGTATTGGATAGCAAGAGGGAGAGGAATTATTATTAGGTCATGGAGTGCAGCCGGGCACTGGAGAGTGCAGGGGAAGAGGGTAGCAAGAGACTGAGGTAGAAAGAGCTGTGAGGAGTACTAGACGCATCATCAAATTTTGTGCTAAACCATCCAAGGTTATACTGCTGCAGTGTAGTGGTAAACCATCCAAGGTTATAGTGCTGCAGTGTAGTGGTAAACCATCCAAGGTTATACTGCTGCAGTGTAGTGGTAAACCATCCAAGGTTATACTGCTGCAGTGTAGTGGTAAACCATCCAAGGTTTTAGTGCTGCAGTGTAGTGGTAAACCATCCAAGGTTTTAGTGCTGCAGTGTAGTGGTAAACCATCCAAGGTTTTAGTGCTGCAGTGTAGTGGTAAACCATCCAAGGTTTTAGTGCTGCAGTGTATTGGTAAACCATCCAAGGTTTTAGTGCTGCAGAGTAGTGTGTGATAAACCCATTAAGGTAGTGATGAACCAACCAGGATCACACCTTATCAAACCAAGCACTAAACCCACTAGGGTCATACAACACTGCAGGACAGGGAGTGTCAGCAGTGAAGCTGTCACCAAGGTGTGAAGATAAAGGGTGTCAGCAGTGAGGCTGTCACCAAGGTGTGAAGATAAAGGGTGTCAGCAGTGAAGCTGTCACCAAGGGGTGAAGATAAAGGGTGTCAGCAGTGAGGCTGTCACCAAGGTGTGAAGATAAAGGGTGTCAGCAGTGAAGCTGTCACCAAGGTGTGAAGATAAAGGGTGTCAGCAGTGAAGCTGTCACCAAGGTGTGAAGATAAAGGGTGTCAGCAGTGAAGCTGTCACCAAGGTGTGAAGATAAAGGGTGTCAGCAGTGAAGCTGTCACCAAGGTGTGAAGATAAAGGGTGTCAGCAGTGAGGCTGTCACCAAGGTGTGAAGATAAAGGGTGTCAGCAGTGAGGCTGTCACCAAGGTGTGAAGATAAAGGGTGTCAGCAGTGAGGCTGTCACCAAGGTGTGAAGATAAAGGGTGTCAGCAGCGAAGCTGTCACCAAGGTGTGAAGATAAAGGGTGTCAGCAGTGAGGCTGTCACCAAGGTGTGAAGATAAAGGGTGTCAGCAGTGAAGTTGTCACCAAGGTGTGAAGATAAAGGGTGTCAGCAGTGAAGTTGTCACCAAGGTGTGAAGATAAAGGGTGTCAGCAGTGAAGCTGTCACCAAGGTGTGAAGATAAAGGGTGTCAGCAGTGAGGCTGTCACCAAGGTGTGAAGATAAAGGGTGTCAGCAGTGAGGCTGTCACCAAGGTGTGAAGATAAAAGGTGTCAGCAGTGAGGCTGTCACCAAGGTGTGAAGATAAAGGGTGTCAGCAGTGAGGATGTCAGCAAGGAGGGAAGAAAAGGGCATCAGCAGTGAAGCTGTTAGCAAGAAGGGAAGATAAAGTAAGAGTGTAAGATCAGTGATGATGTCGGAGGTAAATTCTGCATGCTGGTTGATAGAACAGTACAATAGAATGTTACAAACTATAATTGTAACCTGGCAATTCTCACAGTGGAACAGAGTGCCTCTCTAAGAGATACCCATGAGTAAGACCAGTGTGCCCAGCGGCAAGATGGTAGGGTTGTCTACGAACCTCGACATCAATGGTAGGAAGGCCAGAAATTGAAATTTGGCTTGATGGAATATAATTTATATAATTTATTAACAAGGATAATAAGTTTATTTCAGGATGTTACATGTTTGTACAAAGTAGTATAACATTTGGGTGTATGTGCTGAATGCTCTTTTATAAGCAGAGCATTTAGGGCAAATTTAAGACTAACTTAAGATTAATAAGGCAATAATTTGAGTAAATTAACAAAAAAAAAATGCACAATACCATGACTAGCAATACACAAATAACCCGCATATAGAAGCGAGAACCTTTCGACGACGTTTCGATCCGACTTGGACCATTTACAAAGTCACACTAACGAAAAGGAGAGGAGGGAGTAGATATAGGCCAGCAGGGACGGGACAAGAGGGGTAGTGGAGGTAGTAGAAGCAGTGGAGTCAGTCAGATACTAAGAAAGAGTAGCACTACAAGGGAGCTAGGGGCCACAGAGGGTAGGAACAAAAACACAGAGGGGGGGAAATAATGAAAGACAAATACCAAAGGCAGAAAAAAGAAAACCCAAAGGAGAAAGAGGAAAGAGGAAAAGGGAAGAGGGAGAAGAGGAAAAAAGAATCAGGTTAAGTCATGGGTGTTCAGAAGTTTGGAGCATTTTACAACGTAATGGGAAAGGAAGGCATCTACAGAGAAAGTCAGGACTAAGATTTATACAAGGAAAGTTGTGTATAAGGGAGGATTCAACCAGACTGCGACTGTGAAAGTTGGAAGTAGGATAGACAATTTTAGCAGAAGACCAGTCAAAAGGATAACTGTGATCTCTGACATAGCAGAAATGAGCATTGTTGGCGTCGGCAAGCCTAACACTACTTTTGTGCTCACTAAGTCTGTCAGAAAGAGATCGGCCAGTTTCTCCAAAGTACTGAAGAGGACAGGAGGAACAAGAAACAGAGTAGACACCGGGAGCATCTGTAGAGGGAGGAGAGGTATGAACTAGATTAGTGAAAAGAGTGTGTCTGGAGAAGAGAGCTTGGAAGAGAAGAAAGTCCGTTTAGCGCGTGAGAAGGCAGTTTATGACATGGGAAAAGTAGCCAAGACGGAAAAATGAATTATGAAGAGTGGAAATTTCTGGTTCAGTTAACTGATGCTCTTGATGCTCTTAACAATCTTGTCCCTTCCATTAAGTTTAAAGCTGAATGGGAATCAAATTCTTTGCTTCCTTTCATTGATGTTCATGTCCACCGCTCAAATACAGGTTTTGCCTTTTCTGTTTACCGCAAACCTATGCACAGTGGCATGTACATTCACTACTTTTCTTATCATGCTTCCTCTGTCAAGAAAAATGTTCTCTCTCTCTTTCTCCGTGCTTTCCACATATGTGATCCTCAGTTCCTTCAATCAGAAATTTCCACTCTTCATAATTCATTTTCCCGTCTTGGCTACCCTTCCCATTTCATAGACTCTGTCTTCTCAAGTACGAAACAGACCTTTTTCTCTCCCAAACTCTCTACTCCTGGAAACTCTCCTGTCTTCTGTCTTCCCTACATTTCTGGTATTTCTGATCTCAACAACTCCCTCCATTCCTCAGACATCAACTTATAGCCAGACTAACACTCTTCGCATTAATCTAGTTCATACCTCTCCTCCCTCTACAGATGCTCATGGTGTCTACCCTGTTTCTTGCTCCTGTCCTCTACAGTACCTTGGAGAAATTGGCCGATCTCTTTCTGACAGACTCAAGGAGCACAAAAGTAATGTTAGGCTTGCCGACACCAAGAATGCTCTTTTCTGCCATGTCAGAGATCACAGTCATCCTATTGACTGGTCTTCTGCTAAAACTGTCTACCCTACTTCCAACTTTCACAGTCGCAGTCTGGCCGAATCCTCCCTTATACACAATTTTCCTTGTATGAATCTTAGTCGCAGTTTTGTCTCTGTAGATGCCTTCCTTTCCCATTACATTGTAAAATGCTCCAAACTAAGAACGCCCATGACTTAATCTAATTCTTTTTTTTCCTCTTCTCCCTCTTCCCCTTTCCTCTTTCTCCTTTGGGTTCTTTCTTTTGTCTTACCTGGAGTTTACCTGGAGAGAGTTCCGGGGGTTCCTTGGGTATTTGTCCTTCATTTCTTTTCCCCTCTCGGTGTTGTTGCTCTCATCCTCTGTGGGCCCCTAGCTCCCTTGTAGTGCTCCTCTTTCTTAGTATTTGACCGACTCTACTACCACTACCTCTCTTGTCACGTCCCTGTCTCCTGGCCTATATATACATAAGAAAGAAGAAACACTGCAGCAGGCCTACTGGCCTATGCAAGGCAGGTCCAAGTTTCCTACTGGCTTAAGCCAATGCCCTAACCTAGTTAGGTCAGGTCACATTCACTTAAGGAGCACGGCATCTGCCCTAGTAGCACAAGCTAGCCAGGTCCAATTCACACCTACCCGCACCCGCTCATATATTTATCTAACCTCTTTTTAAAACTGCACAACGTTTTAGTCTCTATAACTGTACTGGGAAGTTTGTTTCAATCATCCACAACTCTATTACCAAAGCACTGCTTTCCTATATCCTTCCTGAATCTTAAATTTTCCAGCATGAAACCATTGCTGCGAGTCCTGTTTTGGCTAGATATTTTTAGTACGCTATTTACATCCCTTTTATTTATTCCTGTTTTCCATTTATACGCCTCATTAATATCCCCCTAATTCTACGTCTTTCTAGAGTGTGCAGATTCAGGGCCCTCAGTCTATCCTCTCCTTTCCGTTAGTGTGACTTTGTAAATGATCCAAGTCGGACCACTTATGTGAGTAATTTTATATTTAGGAGTTTACAACGAATACACGAGTACTGAATATTCTATTAGTTCATGTTATATGGCTTTAATGAGTTTGAAAGAGAAATTACAGTTATGATGATTAACTTAAAGTGGACACAATGGACTGCTCTTTCTCATTTACATCAATGATCTTCCAAACATATCCCAACACCTGAAACCCGTTCTCTTTGCTGACGATACGACTTATGTCATCTCCCACCCCAATCTTGCCACCCTCAACACCATTGTTAACGAGGAGCTGCTCAAAATATCGACTTGGATAACACTGGCAAAACCTACTATATTATGTTTGGTAGCAGAGCAGGTGTTGCGCAACTTAACATTAGGTTCGACAACACTCTAATTGCCAGACATAATGAGGGCAAATTCCTTGGCCTATACCTCGACAACAACCTAAATTTCAGCACCCATATCCAACACATAACAAAAAAAAAGTATCCAAAACGGTGGGGATCCTCTCCAAGATACGATACTACGTGCTGCAAACTGCCCTTCTCACACTATACCATTCACTTATATATCCATACCTCACCTATGCTATCTGTGCTTGGGGTTCAACTGCAGCAACACACCTAACGCCAATAATAACCCAACAAAAAGCAGCAGTAAGAATAATCACTAAATCCCATCCCTGGCAACACCCCCCCCACTCTTCATAGATCTAAACTTACTCCCTGTTCAGAACATCCACACTTACTACTGTGCAATCTATATCTACAGGACCTTAAATTCCAATATTAACCTTGACCTAAAACGCTTTCTTGATAGTTGTGACAGGATCCACAGGCATAACACCAGACACAAACATCTCTATGACATTCCCCGTGTTCGACTAAACCTTTACAAAATTCAATGTATTTCAAAGGACCTAAAATCTGGAACACCCAACCTGAAAACTCTAGAACTGCAGACACATTCATCACTTTCAAAACTACAGTTGGAAAACATCTTATCTCCCTGATCCACCCCGACAACTAACTACATGATAACTACCTGGTGGTTCACAATTACACTAACTCACTCACCGACTATAAACCCAGAAATACTAGTCTTAATCTTAAAATAATAAATCCTAACTAGTCATAAGTTTGCCTATGATACTCCAATATAGACACTTTGTATTGTGCCTAAACAAAAGCATTGACATTGCTAAACTCACAAATTATGATGTAGTCACTTAGCCTTAATACCATAATCTGTAAGAATTAATCTAAGTCTGCCCGAAATGCCTAGCCATGCTAGGTGTCCTAGTGGCCCCCTCTGCAATTAGTATTTTATAACATGTAAACCACACAATACCCAAAATCTGTAAACCCCAAATTGTAACCCTTATAGAAAATAAACTTGAATTTAATTGAATTGAATTAATGTTTTGAGAGGATTACATATACTGAGTTCGTTGTAATAAGCAAATGCGTGTATAGTCTTTACATAAGCATTTATAATGGGCTGAGATTGATTAGAAAGATAAGGTGTTTTTTTATGGTGGTTTTGAAAACGCTAGTCGAGTCAGTGTTCTGGAGATTTCTGGCACAGTTCCAGATTTTAATTAAGCCCTTTTATGTACATCGAGTTTTTGAAAAGATTTAGCCAGACATTGGGAATGTCAGATTTTTGTGCCTAATATTACGACTATGGGTCCTGTTACAACTGTCAAGAAAGCGCTTCAGGTCGGAATTTATATTGAAACTGATTGTTCTGTACATGTACCTTGCACAGCTGTGTGAAAGTGTTGTATAGTGAGTAAGTTTAGGTTCGGGGGGGAGGGGGAGGGTGTTGTCTAGCAGTGGACTGTTTGATCACTCGCACTGCAGTTTTTTGTTGGGTTATTATTGGCTTTAGGTAATTTGCTGTTGTGGATCCCCAGCATGTGAGGAAGGGGTAGATCAGTGACTAGCATAGTGTAAGTAGTGCTGTTTGGGTTCATAGTAACATACCTCTGAGAGGATGCCAACTATTTTAGATACTTTTCTCGTTGTGTGTTAGATATGGGTGCTGAATTTCAAGTTGCTGAGAAGGTGCAAACCCAGAGCTTTTCCTTCATTAAGAGTCATATCTAACTTACATTGTTGCCAATGGTTGTGTAGATGGTGAGAGATTACAGCAATATAGTCTCGAAAATGGAAAAACTATATGAAATTGGACTGCACAGCAGAGTCTGGCTGCTCATTACCCAGAACATTAACATGATCAGGGACCCAACAGGAAATGATTTCTTTATTATGGCTAGAAAAGCGGCGCAGCCAAAGTTGTATACGAAGAACTCCGATGATTCACTCCTTTTCGACGCCTGATTAACGTTTCAGCAGGGAACGAGGCCAGCAGTGCCCCGGAGGGGGTAGACGGTCATTGGGACAAAGGCTACACCCTCCAACCCCATGGAATGGACTCCACTGCAGAGACAGAGGGAGAAAATGAAGATGAACGTGGAACGAAGGCGTGAGATGATGGCGTACAGGAGGATTAAAATGAAGTACACCTTGAGGAACGTGAGCGACTATGACTAGAGGAAAATGACTTCGAACCAGACGAAAATGAACAGGATAAAAATAACATAGAACCAAATTAAATGAACGAATACAACTAGAGGAAGATGACGTTCGACCAACTGCACAAAAATGATCAGGTAGAGCTGGAAGAGGATCAGGTAGAGCTGCAAGAGGATCAGGTAGAGCTGGAAGAGGATCATGTACAGCTGGAAGAGGATCAGGTACAGCTGAAAGAGGATCAGGAACAGCTGGAAGAGGACCAGGTACAGCAGGAAGAGGACCAGGCACAGCTGGAAGAGGACGAGGTACATCTGGAAGAGGAGCAGGTACAGTTGGAAGAGGACAACGGAACAGCTGGAAGAAGATCAGGTACAGCTGGAAGAGAAACAGGTACAGCTGGAAGAGAACGAGGTACAGCTCTGTGAAAACCTGGTACAACTGTAAGAGAACCAGGTACAGCTGGAAAAGGATCAGGTACAGCTGGAAGAGGACCGAGTACAGCTGGAAGAGGACCGGGTACAGCTGGAACAGTACCAAGTACAGCTGGAAGAGCTAGGTAAAGCTGGAAGAGGACTGGGTACAGCTGGAAGAGGACCAGGTACAGCTGGAAGAGGGCAAGATACAGCTGGAAAAGTAAAAGATACAGCTGGAAGAGGATCAGGTACAGCTGGAAAAGGTCCAGGAACAGCTGAAAGAGGAGCAGGTAGAGCTGGAAGAGGGCCAAGAACAGCTAGAAGAGGACCAGGTACAGCTGGAAGAGGAACAGGTACAGCTGTAAGAGGAACTGGTACAGCTGGAAGAGGACCAGGTACAGCTGGAAGAGAACCAGGTACAACTGAAAAAGCTAGGTACAGCTGGAACAGGACCGGGTAGAGCTGGAAGAGGACCAGGTACAGCTGGAAGACGACCAGATACAGCTAGAAGAGGACCAGGTACAGCTGGAAGAGGGCCAGGAACAACTGGAAGAAGGTCAGGTACAGCTGGAAGTGGGCCAGGTACAGCTGGAAGAGGGCCAGGTACAGCTGGAAGAGGGCCAGTTACAGCTGGAAAAGGACCAGGTACAGCAGGAAAAGGACCAGGTACAGCTGGAAGAGAAACAGGTACAGCTGGAAGAGGGCAAGGTACAGCTGGAAGAGGGCCAGGAACAACTGGAAGATGGGAAGGTACAGCTGGCAGAGGGCCAGGTACAGCTGGAAGAGGGCCAGGTAAAGCTGGAAGAGGACCAGGTACAGCTGAAAGAGGGCAAGGTACACCTGAGAAAGCTAGGTACAGCTGGAACAGGACCGGGTACAGCAGGAAGAGGACCGGGTACAGCTGGAAGAGGACCAGGTACAGCTGGAAGTCGACTAGGTACAGCTGGAAGAGGGCAAGGAACAGCTGAAAAAGCTAGATACAGCAGGAACAGGACCAGGTAGAGCTGGAAGAGGACCAGGTACAGCTTGAAGAGGATCAGATAAAGCTGGAAGAGGACCAGGAACAGCTGGAAGATGAAAAGGAACAGCTGGAATAGGACCAGATAGAGCTGGAAGAAGACCAGGTACAGCTGGAAGAGGGCCAGGAACAACTGGAAGATGGCCAGGTACAGCTGGAAGAGGGCCAGGTACAGCTGGAAGAGGGCCAGGTACAGCTGGAAGAGGGCCAGGTACAACTGGAAGAGGGCCAGGTACAACTGGAAGAGGGCCAGGTACAACTGTAAGAGGGCCAGGTACAGCTGGAAGAGGAGCAGGAACAGCTGGAAGAGGAGCAGGAACAGCTGAAAAAGCTGAGTACAGCTGGAACAGGACCAGATACTTCTTGAAGAGGACCAGGTACAGCTGGAAGATGACCAGGAACAGGTGGAAGAGGAACAGGTAGAGCTGGAATAGGACCAGGTACAGCTTGAAGAGGTCCAGGTACAGCTGGAAGAGGACAAGGCACAGCTAGAACAGGACCAGGAACAGCTGAAAGAGGACCAGGTACAGCTGGAAGAAGACAAGTACAGCTGGAAGAGGACCAAGAACAGCCGGAAGAGGACCAGGTACAGCTCGAAGAGGAGCAGGAACAGCTGAAAAAGTTAGGTACAGCTGGAAGAGAACTGGGTACAGCTGGAAGAGGTCCACGTACAGCTGGAAGAGGACCAGATACAGCTGGAAGAGGACCAGGAACAGCTGGAACAGGAACAGGAACAGCTGAAAGAGGACCACGTAGAGCTAGATGAGGGCCAGGTACAGCTGGAAGAGGGCCAGGAAGAGCTGGAAGAGGACAGACACAGCTGGAAGAGGACCAGGTACAGCTGGAAGAAAACCAAGTACAGCTGGAAGAGGACCAGGTACAGCTGGAAGAGGAGCAGGAACAGCTGAAAATCTAGTTACAGCTGGAACAGGACCAGGTACAGCAGAAAGAGGACCAGGTACAGCTGGAAGAGGACAAGATACAGCTGGAAAAATAAAAGATACAGCTGGAAGAGGACCAGGTACAGCTGGAACAGGACCAAGAACAGCTGAAAGAGCAGCAGGTAGAGCTGGAAGAGGGCCAGGTACAGCTGGAAGAAAGCCAAGAACAACTGGAAGATGGTCAGGTACAGCTGGAAGAGGGCCAGGTACAGCTGGAAGAGGAGCAGGTACAGCTAGAAGAGGAGCAGGTACAGCTGGAAAAAGACCAGGTACAGCTGGAAGAGGACCAGGTACAGCTGGAAGAAGACCAGGAACAGCTGAAAAAGCTAGGTATAGCTGGAACAGGACCGGGTAGAACTGGAAGAGGACCAGGTACAGCTGGAAGATGACCAGAAACAGCTGGAAGAGGACCAGGTAGAGTTGGAAGAGTTCCAGGCACAGCTGGAAGAGGGCCAGGAACAACTGGAAGATGGCCAGGCACAGCTGGAAGAGGGCCAGGTACAGCTGGAAGAGCACCTTGTGCAACTGGAAGAGAACCAACTACAGCAAGAAGAGGATTAAGTACAGCTGGAAGAGGACCAGGAAAAGCTGGAAGAGGACCAGGTACAGCTGGAAGAGGACCAGGTACAGCTGGAAAAAGGCAACGTACAGCTGGAAGCGAACCAGATACACCTGGAAGAGAACTAGGAACAGCTCAGTGAAAACCTGGTACAGCTGGGAGAGAACCATGTAAAGCTGGAAGAGGACCAGGTACATCTGGAAGAGGAGCAGGTACAGCTGGAAGAGGAACAGGTACAGCTGGAAGAAGATCAGGTACAGCTGGAAGAGAAACAGGTGCAGCTGGAAGAGAACCAGGTACAGCTCTGTGAAAACCTGGTACAACTGGAAGAGGACCAGGTACAGCTGGAAGAGCCAGGTTCAGCTGGAAGAGGACCGGGTACAGCTGGAAGAGGACCAGGTATATCTGGAAAAGGACCAGGTACAGCTGGAAGAAGACCAGGTACAGCTGGAAGAGGGCCAAATACAGCTGGAAGAGCCAGGTTCAGCTGAAAGAGGACCGAGTACAGCTGGAAGAGGACCGCATACTGCTGGAAAAGGAACAGGTGCTGCTGGAAGAGGAAAAGGTACAGCTGGAAGAAGAACATGTACAGTTGGAAGAGGACCAGGTACAGCTGAAAGAGCTAGGTACAGCTGGAAGAGGACCAGGTACAGCTCGAAGACGACCAGATACAGCTGGAGGAGGACCAGGTACAGCTGGAACAGGACCAGGAACAGCTGGAAGAGGATCAGATAGAGCTGGAAGAGGGCCAGGAACAGCTGGAAGAGGACCAGGAACAACTGGAAGATGGCCAGTTACAGCTGGTAGAGGGCCAGGTACAGCTGTAAGAGGAACAGGGACAGCTGGAAGAGGACCAGGTGCAGCTGGAAGAGGATCAGGTCAGCTGAAAAAGCTAGGTACAGCTGGAACAGGACCGGGTAGAGGTGGAAGAGGACCAGGTACAGCGGAAAAGAGGACCAGATACAGCTGGAAGAGAACCAGGTACAGCTGGAAGATGACCAGGAACAGCTGGAAGAGGGTCAGGAACAACTGGAAGATGGCCAGGTACAGCTGGAAGAGGGCCAGGTACAGCTGGAAGAGGGCTAGGTACAGCTGAAAGAAAGCCAGGTACAGCTGGAAGAGGGCCAGGTACAGCTGGAAAAGGACTAGGTACAGCTGGAAGAGGACCAGGTACAGCTGGAAGAGGACCTGGTTCAGCTGAAAGTGCCTGGTACAGCTGGAAGAAGACAGGGTAGAGCTGGAAGAGGACCAGTTACAGCAGGAAGAGGGCCAGATACAGCTGGAAGAGGACCAGGTTCAGCTGGAACAGAACCAGGAAAGCTGAAAGATGACCAGGTAGAGCTGGAAGATTGCAAGGTACATCTGGGAGAGGGCCAGGAACAACTGGAAGATGGGCAGGTACAGCTGGAAGAGGGACAGGAACAGGTGGAAGAGGGCCAGATACAGCTGGAAGAGGACCAGATGCAGCTGAAAGAGCTAGGCACAGATGGAAGAGGGCCGGGTACAGCTGGAAGAGGACCAGCTATAGCTGGAAAAGAACCAGATACAGCTGAAAGAGAACCAGGTACAGCTGGAACAGGTCCAGGAACAACTGAAAGAGGACCAGGTAGCTGGAAGAGGGCCAGGTACAGCTGGAAGAGGGCCAGGAATAATTGGAAGATAGGCAGGCACAGCTGGAAGTGGCCAGGTACAGCTGCAAGAGGGCCAGGCACAGTTGGAGGAGGACAAGGTACAGCTGAAAGAGGACAGATTACCTCATCTTCTGTACATAGTTCTACTGTCTTCAAGTTATGTCCTAGAATTTGTATTGATAAAGCCACTGGATGGCGAAACGTCTACAATAAAGATACCCAGATGTTGCACATGTGTCTTAATTTCATCTTGTCGGTATTATATACCATTCTTACACAACAGCTGGAAGAGGACCAGGTACAGCTGAAAAGGAAGGTACAGCTGGAACAGGACAGGATACAGTTGGAAGAGGACCTGGTACAGCTGGAAGAGGACCAGATACAGCTGGAAGAGGACCAGATACAGCTGGAAGAGAACCAGGTACAGCTGGAACATGATCAGGAACAGCTGGAAGAGGACCAGGTGGAGCAGGAAGAGGGCCAGGTACAGGTGGAAGAGGGCCAGGAACAACTGGAAGATGGTCAGGTGCAGCTGAAAGAAGCCAATTACAGCTGGAAGAGGGCCACGTACAGCTGGAAGAGGGCCACGTACAGCTGGAAGAGGGCCAGGTACAGCTGGAAGTGGAGCAGGTACAGCTAGAAAAGGACCAGGTACAACTGGAAGAGGAGCAGGTACAGCTGGAATAGCACCAGGAGCAGATGGAAGAGGACCAGGTACACCTGGAAGAGGAGCAGGTACAGCTGGAAGAGGACCAGGTACAGCTGGAAGAGGACCAGGTACAGCTGAAAGAGAGCCAGGTACAGCTTGAAGAGGACCAGGTGCACCTGGAAGAAGATCACGTACAGCTGGAAGAGGACCACGTACAGCTGGAAGAGAACCAGGTACAGCTGGAAGAGGACTAGGTACAGCTAGAAAAGAAAACCAGGTACAGCGGGAAGAAGATCAGATTCAGCTGAGATAGGACCAGGTACAGCTGAAAGAGGACCTGGTACGGCTGGAAGAGGACCTGGTACAGCTGGAAGAGGACCAGGTACAGCTGGAAGAGGACCAGATACAGCTGTAAGAGGATCAGGTACAGCTGGAAAAGGACCAGGTACAGATGGAAGATGTTATGCAGGGTTCTGCATGACATCGTAATGTACATATAGTGGAGAAATGTGCCATAATATGAATATTATAGTTGTAAAGAATAATTTTATAATTGATAATGTGCATTTGGGGGTACTGTAAAGTACTCTTAACTGTAATTATAAAGAAATTCTGTTAATGATTTATTTTCCGAGGATGTTTGGGTACGCGGAGTAAGCGTGGGTTGGGGGAGTCACGTGAGGTTAGCATGGGGTGTAGAGGCTGGCGTCGGAGATGCTGTGTATTTAAGATAAGTTTGTAGTTGTGCACTTATTTTGTTTATCCAACTCAAGCCATAGGCTCTCATATGGCTTACCTGTATGTTCACCCAGGCTCTGACATGGTCAGGGTGCTGTGGGAGGAGTGAGGAAATAAGAAATGAGGTGTGGAGTAGAGTGGGCCTGACGCTGACGAGGCATAGTGGTTACGGTGGCTGGACCTCCAGCCAGCGGTTGTTTGTGTACCCTCATTTGGGCGTTTAGGATTAAGGTTTTTCTGTTATGTTATGCTATGGTGACTAAATAGATATATTTTCCTAATTGGGATTTTTGAATAACCCTCTGTTACCCAACCCCTTTAAGTACACATACCAGTTTAGTGCTTTCTGTTTTCTCTGGGATAGCCCTGGGTGGCCGGCTTGGGCTTGAGATGTGTGTAACTTTTACCTTTGCCCTTAGACCAGGCTCAAGCCCCCAGCTATCCCACATTTCTGCGTAACATGGGGGCCTGTATATGGGAGAATTATCAAATTTTATGTGGTAATTCAAGTTTGCAACCTGGAAAGTCAATAATCATTCTTTACTGGGTTGGTCAGAGGAAACATTCACTATAACACTCACACTAAAATAATAATTTACCTTTGTGTGCAACATTGCTAGTTTTTAGGGTGTTATTATTAATTAATACCCTGTGAATAATTTACTTTTGTGTGCAACATTGCTGGTTTTTAGGGTGTTATTAATTAATACCCTGTGAATAATTTACCTTTCTGTATAATATTGCTGGTTTTAGGGTGTTATTATTAATACTCTATAAATCATTTACTTTTCTGTACCATATTATTGATTTTTAGGGTGTTATTAATACTTGATATTTTGTGCATAATTTATCCTTGCAGGTACAATCTCGCTGATTTTTAGGGGGTTATGCTCACCTAAATTTCTGGAAATAATTTACCTTTGCAGGTGCAGTAGCTCTTATTTTTTTTTCTGCCAGGGTTTTCTTTTTGTGTGCAATCCTGTTTAATTTGAGGGAGTCACATGACAACTCCTTGTGAATATACTACTTCAGTATATGTACCTTGCTGTGTGCTTTATTATTTTATATCAGTAAGTTCTGTGGCTGGTAGTAAGATTTGGTGCTATTATTTCCCAAAATGGCTGACACTGGTGAAAATTCTGAGGATGACATGCATTTGGAAGGTGACATTGAATCAAATCCCCATGATAGGGACCTGGATAAGGAAGTAGTAATTTTACAAATGAAATTAGCCCCAGTTGCAGAAGAAAAGGAATGGTTAAGGATTGAGCGCACGAAGATCCACGAACAGAGAGCCTTAGAGAAGCTTAGGGCTCAAGAAAGAGCTAAAGAGAGGCAGCTTGCTTCTCACCCAGACACAGACACAAGGGTAGATGGTTTTCATTTGGATAAAGCCATAAAATTTGTGACCAAATTCCTAGAGAAAGACCCAGACCAGTTTTTTCTGTTATTTGAAAGTACGGCCAAATCCCAGGTTTGGCCGGAAAAGGAATGGGCGACATTAGCAAGAACCCAATTAGTTGGTAAAGGGTTACAGGCTATTAGTTCTTTAGAAGGATCTGCCTTTTCTGATTATCATAAGCTAAAAGAGGTAGTTTTACTGGCTTATCAAATGTTGCCGGAAAGGTACAGGCAGAAATTCAGAGGACTAAAGTTTCAGTCAGGGCAGTCTTTGGTGGAATATGGTAAGGAGAAGATGTCACTTCTAAATAGGTGGTGTCGCTCAAAGGGGGTGGTAGGCAATTATGAAGGTGTAATTACCTTAATTTTGTTAGAAGATCTTTTGGGAAATGTTCCTTCTGACCTTAAGGCATATCTTGAGGAGAAGGGTGGGAAGATATTGCAGTAAAATAGTCCGTAAATGGAATACCTCTATAAGAAACTGGTAGGTCATGTACTGCTGACCGCGCAGCAGTGTCTGCCTGTTCATTGCCCTGTACGTCAACATGACCAGGGACCCAACAAAAAACAATATCTTTATGCTTGGTAAAGATGCGGCGTAGCCAAAGTTGGATACGGAGGACTAAGGGGCGAGGTGTATAAAATTTTTGTATAGCCTGTAAAGCACTAAGGGAGTCTGAGACAACCACAAATGATGACACAGGCATAGATGCAATACGGATAAGTGCTGTAAGGATGGCATATAATTCAGCAGTAAAAATACTAGCCGAAGATAGTAAATGCCCTTGTACGACGCTGTCCGGAAACACTGCTGCGAATCCTACGCCATCAGAAGACTTAGAGCCATCTGTGTACACAGCAATGGCATGAGAATGAGAGTGAAAGTGGTCAAGAAAAAGAGAGCGGGAAGCAACCGTAGACAGTTGGGCTTTCGAGCAAGGGAGGGAGAAAGAACAGACTCGAACAGCTGGAACTTCCCAGGGGGGTAGGGAAAAGTGAGATGCTACATGTACATAGAAAGGTGGTAGTTGAAGAGAAGACAAGAGCGAATGAAGGCGAAGAGAGAAGGGACGGAGTAAACAGGGGCGGCGAACAAATAGAGAATGTCTACTAATATCAGTGACCATTCTATAAATGGAAGGATTGCGGAGATCATGAGAGCGTACATAGTAGCGCAGGCAATGGGCATCACGGCGATCGGATAAGGATGGAACGTTCGCTTCTGCATAGAGGCTCTCGACAGGGGAAGAGCGAAAAGCACCAAGGCATAAACGTAATTCTTGGTGATGAATGGGATTAAGGCTAGAGAGAGTAGCAGGAGGCGCCGCTGAATAGATATGGTCACCATAATCAAGTTTCGATGAAATAAGGGTGGAATGTAGGCGAAGGAGGGTTCGACGATCAGCTCCCCATGAAAGATGAGCAAGGGTTTTAAGAAGGTTCAGCCGGCTGTGACAAGTTGCCTTCAGAGAGGTAATGTGAGGTTTCCAGGATAACCTACGATCAAAGAGGAGGCCTAGAAACTTGACTGTATCACGTTCAGGGATACGGGAGCCATAGAGGTACAAAGGATGATCGGAGATGACAGAGCGTCTAGTGAAAGTGATTTGGTGGGTTTTAGTGCTGGAAAATTTAAACCCACGTGTGGTGGCCCAATTGGAAACACGGTCGACTGCATGTTGGAGAGAAACTGTAATGAGGTGACAGTCAGCGCCTGCACAGGCAATAGCGAAGTCATCAACATAGAGTGATGACCAAATATTTGATGGAAGAGAGAAAAAGTGTTGTGCTCAGAACACATCCCTGGGGGACACCTTCAGCTTGGATAAAGTCCGGGGAGAGCACATTATGAACCCGAACACGGAAATGCCTGTCAGTTAAAAAGTTCTTAAGGAAGGATGGTAGATTGCCTCGAAGGCCTAAGGAGTGGGCTTGGGCTAAAATATTATACTTCCAAGTTGTGTCATATGCCTTCTCAAGGTCAAAAAATATGGCAATAACTGAGTGGTTATTCGCAAAGGCATTATGAACATACGTATCCAAGCGTAGTAAGGGGTCTATGGTAGAACGTCCCTTACGAAAGCCATATTGACGAGTGGAGAGACTGTTGTGTGTCTCTAAATACCACACTAAACGTCTATTTACTAGGCGTTCCATTACTTTGCAAACTGCACTGGTAAGAGCAATTGGACGATAGTGGGAGGTTTCATGTCCCGTAGTGCCTGGTTTGCGGAAAGGGAGAACAATGGTGGATTTCCACAGCTGTGGAAGAACTCCTTGTGACCAAATAAGATTGTAAAGGCGTAATAGAACTGCAAGGACTGACTGATGTAAATGTTGTAGCATACGAATATGAATGTCGTCGGGCCCAGCTGCCGATGATCGACAAGCTGAGAGTGTTGCCTCCAGTTCTTGAAGTGTAAAAGGCACATTATACTGTTCTTCTCTGAGAGAAGAAAAGTCCAAGGGTGCTAACTCTCTGGCAGACTTTGAGGAAAGAAATGAGGGGCATAGATGGAGTCCCTGAGAAATACGGACCATATGATTGCCAATTTCATTGGCAACATCTAGTGGGTTTGCCATATCAACACCGGCAACCCGCAGAACAGGAGCCGGGTCAGGAGAATATTTACCACTCAGTTTTCGTACTTTTTTCCAGACTGCACTCATAGAGGAAGCAGAGGTGATGGTGGAGACATAATCTCGCCAGCAAGTGCGTTTAGCGTCACGGATGACACGGCGAGCGATCGCACGCTTCTGTTTAAAATCAAGGAGTCGCTCTGTGGTTCTATTGTACCGGTACCTGCCCCATGCAGCGCGTTTCAAACGTACTGCACGAGCACAAGCAGGAGACCACCAAGGCACGCATTTCTGAGAATGCCTGCCCGAAGTTTGGGGTATAGAATGAGAAGCTGCGGTGAAAACGGAGGACGAGAAGAGGTGTAAAAGCTCATCGATGGAGGACGAAGAAGGAACCTCTTTAAAAACAGTTAGGTGTGAGTAAAGGTTCCAATTTGCCGGATTAAATTGCCAGCGTGGGGTGCGAAGAGGTGGCGAATATGAAGGGGAAGTAAGAATGATTGGGAAATGATCACTGTCATGTAAGTCCGGGAGAACAGACCAAGTGAAGTCTAATGCGGCGGAGGAAGAGCAGACTGAGAGATCGATGCAAGAGAGTATGAGTCCGAGGATCAAAATGGGTGTGAGTACCTGTATTTAAAACATGGAGGGGGTGGGTGGCAAGAAAAGCCTCTAACTGAATTCCACGGGAATCACAGTGAGACCCCCCCAGAGGAAATGGTGGGCATTAAAATCACCAAGTAACAGAATCGGTGGCGGTAATGACGAAACAAGGAAGGCAAAATCCGGAATAGATAATGCCCGAGAAGGAGAGAGATATAAAGAACAGAGCGTATACCACCTATGTAAGTGGATACGGGCTGCTGTGTAATGCAGCGAAGTATGAACAAATAGCTGATGGTACGGAATATCAGTGCGGAGAAGAAGGGCACTTTCATTAAAGGTCCCATCAGGAAAAGGATCTGAAGAATACAATAAATTATAGCCTGAGATGTGAGAAATAACAGCAGAGTGTAATTTTGGTTCCTGTAAGCAAACACCAACAGGGGCAAACTGGGAGAGTAACATCTGAAGCTCACCCCGATTACCCCTGAGGCCGCGTATATTCCACTGAAAATAGGCCATGTTTGGCAATGATAAAGATACTTGAAATCCGCAGGTAAGGGTTCCTACAGACTAGAAGGGTTAGAAAAGTCCACATGCGGAGGCAGTGGAAAACGTTCAAGCAGCGAAGGAACGGTGCGCTGTGAAGAAAGGAGTTGTGCAGATGGAGCAGAGGACAGAGAAAGAGCGGAAGGTGGATCAGTGTCCATTGATGGTTTGGTCTCTGCAATATATTCAGAGATTGCTTCAAGTGTTTCGGAATTCAGAGATGTCGTATGGGAGACAATATTGGGAATGGTAGGGGGAGGATGAGTAAAGATTGGAACTGTATTGGACTGTACCGAGGTAGGGGGGGGGGGCGAAAGGGTGGAGGGAACTGGAGAAGCATGGCAGGGGACAGAAGAGGCAGGAACCTGGGAGGTGGCAGAAGAGGAAGAAACTTGGGAGGGAACAGGGGAGGAAGGTACAGTACAAGGAGGAGGGTGAACCTCTACACTTGTAACTGAGCCAGTGAGAGGGGAAGAACCAGGGACAGAGACAGGGAGGGTAAAATGAGGAGGTGGAAGATGGGTAGGTGTTAACGGACCTTTTTTTGACTTTTGAGAAGTAGAGGGACGATTGGGAGGAGGTGTCGTACGAGGTCTCGTCGATACTGAGGCTTGTGAGAGAGAACTCGAAGAAGCGAGATTAGACTGAGGCGTTGAAGTAGGGACGTCTGAGCCGAGGACAGCAAAAGGATTAGATACAGGAGTGATTATGGGAAAGGTAACCACAGAGGTGGGTGTAGAAGATGGGATACCAGAAGTGGGGGGACGTTTTGAAACACGGGAATAAGAAACACGTGGGAGTCTCCCTTGGAGGCGGAGATGAGAAACTGCCATGGCATAAGGGAGACCTTCTGTCTCTTTGAGGTAACGGATTTCCCGCTCGTTTAAATAGACCTGACAACGGCGAGAGTACGAAGGGTGAGCCTCATGACAGTTAAGGCAAGAGGGATATCGATTGCAAGACGTATTAGAATGGTCATCGGCACCACAGACTGGGCATTCGGCGATAGATCTGCAATATTTCGCTGGATGGCCAAATCGCCAGCAATTTCTACACTGTTGTGGTGTAGGGATCACCTTTCGAACTTGTAACCGATGTCCTGCTATATAAACTGAGGATGGGAGTTCTCGGCTGTCAAAAGTTAAATGAGCCACATTGCTAGGGTATCGTCTCCGCCCACGGGCAGGAAGAACGTAAGTGTCTACCATGAGGATTGGTAGATCCTGGAGTTCCAGCTGTTCTAGAATGTCAGTGCCACATGTTGAACTATGGTATGGGGCAGAATGACAGTACCACTACAAGAATTGAGGGAATGATGTTTTTCAAGAGTGACAGGAACAGTATCGATATGGGAAAGACGAGAGAGCTCATGAGCCTGGGTAGCATTCTGTATGGTAATGATGCGCGTACCGCTCTTAAGAGCATGAAAAGAAATATCTTTACCAACATGGCGTAGGAGTGCCTTGCCAATACTATGGTCAGAAAGATAGGCAGTAGAGGAAGCTGGTCGTAAAGTGAAGAATTTAGTCCATTGTTCAGTCTGAAACTGAGCGTGGAAAGGTAGTAAAGGACGTGTCGATCGTTTCTGAGAAGAACGAGAAGGTGGAGAAGTATCATCAACAGGTAATTGTCGTTGGCGTTTAGGCGTGGGACCAGAGTTGGTCCGACGTGGAACGGGTCAGCGATTTGAAAATTGCTGCACTGTAGAGGGAGAGGCCGGAAGCATAGTCAGAGGAGAGCGAAGGTCCGATAAATCGAAGGAGTCAGTCGAGGCCTCAGTACCTGAAGCGGGTGAGGAAACAGCACCGGCAATAGGTACAGAGGCACGAGGAATGTCTGAAGAGTGTTTTTAAGAAAAAAAAGAAAGAAGAAAATAAAAATAAAAAAAAAGGGGGGACCGGGGAGGGATAGGTCCTAGGAGGAATGAAAGGGACTGAAATCTCCCTCCGCGCCCAAGAGGACCTCAGCACCGCAAGTAGCGCAGATGCAGCATGAAACCCGTGCCATACCCTACCCATCATGCTAGTAAACTAACAATCCGGGATAGCAACCTCACATCTGCCGAGCTACCTCGGTGGACAAGAGAGAGGGCGGCCGGATATCTGCAACAAAGCATACCTCCTTCGGCCACCACCCCCGGAATCCGAAAGGTGGCTTCCAGAGATACACTCGTCGCCCGAAAGACACCCAAAGCTACTCCGGGATACCGGAGAGGGATCGGGAGATCCCCAGGCAATCCAGATCCCACGGCAAACTAGCCACCGCTAAGAACCTCAACAGAATGGGATGGACCCCGGTATCCTTTCCCCTACCTAGGAACTAGCGCGCCTGTGGGAGAAATCCCAAAGGACAAAAAGAGGAAGGGCAAAAGGGAGGGGTGGGGAGGAGGAGGAGGAAAGGAAAAAGGGGAGGATAGGATAGGGGAGGGGAGATTGGGGGGTAATTAGGTTCGGTCTGAGGAAGAAGACCGATAGGTCTAATTCCTCAGACCAAGAGTCTCTTCACCACACCAAGGAGCCCCCCTTGAAGAGGATCTTGAGGAGAAGGATCTTGATGATTTTAATAATTGTTTAGAGCTGGGTGACAGATTTTTAGCTAACCAAAAATTTGGTAGTAGTTACCACACCCCACATGCTAATAATGGTAAGTTTTCTCCACCCACCAATAGGAATAAGAAATTTCAGAAGTTTAAGCCACCCATCTATCAGCCTAATAACCACAAGAGTTTTAATAACCCTAATTTACCAGTACCCACTCGAGGAGGTTTTAAGTCAGCTGTCACAAGTCCAGGACTACAAGGAACAGGTGGGACGAGCCCAGTTCCCCAGAACCAAGGGATCCAACCTAGGTCAAAAGGGCAGGAGGCCTTTAAACCATATTACTGTACTTATTGTCATAAACAGGGCCATCTGCAGCCGTATTGCAAGATGCATAGAGATCAGGCGCTTGCTGGAGTTTCTCAGGTAGATACACCAGGTACCCACATGGTAGCTAATATTGAAGCACCACCTCCGGGTATATCAGGTAACTCAGCAGGTTTGTACCCTCGGATGAAGGTCTTCACAAGCAAGTCCACCGTGGCCTTACACCAAAATGAAAGTAGGGTAACAGGTGTTATGTCTCTGAAGGACACTGGTAGCACGTACACTTTGCTTCGTAGGGGCATACTGCCAGTGTCGGATGACACACACACTGGGTTGGACGTTTTGCTCAAAGGAATTACAGGATGCCCTGTGCACACGTTATGGGTGGAGTCTGCATACCAGTGTGGTTACTTAGCTGTATGTATCACAGAGGATATACCTTGTGCAGGGGTTGACCTACTCTTAGACAATAATGTCATGGGTTGTCTTGAAAGTGAGGAACCTCTGGTTTGGAGGGACCCAGCCTCACAGAGTTGGGAGGAAAAAGCTAGGGGTACCTTGCCCGAGTTATTTCCGGTGTGTGCAGTAACCAGGAAAATGTCAAAAGATAAGAGGGCAGTCTCTCTCTGTGACTCGTTAGATCCTGGGGATGATTTGGGTTTAGGAAATCTATTTCTCGAGCCTAGCCTGCAGTTGGCTCGGGGTTGTGATGAACCATCCCAGGCAAGACCCTGTTTGAGTGGGGGTCTTGGAGCTGGTATAGGGGGGGCGACTCCTAATCGAGAGCAGCTGATCGAGGCCCATGGGTGTGACGACACCCTAAAAGCTATTCGGTCATCTGCTGTTACCGAGGAAGAGGCCTCTCAACTAACTAAATGTTTCTTTTTTGCAGACGGTATTTTAATGCGGAAGACCTTATCGGATGCGACATCTAACTAACTAAATGTTTCTTTTTTGCAGACGGTATTTTAATGCGGAAGACCTTATCGGATGCGACATCTAATGATGGAGCACGGCAGGCACTCTACCAAGTGGTGGTGCCGGAACCATTTAGGTATCAGGTTTTGTGTTTGGCCCACGATGTTCCCATGGGAGGACATTTAGGTGTTAAAAAGACTATGGGCAAGATTTCTAAACATTTTTACTGGACCCAGGTATGGGAATCAGTGGGTAAGTATGTAGAATCATGCCCAATTTGCCAAAGGGTAGGAAAACCTAATCAGGGAATTAAACCTGCCCCTCTTAACCCTATTACAGTCTCTGGAGAACCTTTTAGCAGGCTGGTGGTGGATTGTGTGGGGCCGCTACCCAGGACCAAGATGGGAAACCAGTACTTACTTACTATTATTTGTTCCTCTACCAGGTTTCCAGAGGCCATTCCACTACGTAAGATTACAACACGCGTTTTCTTGAGAGAACTGGTGAAATTCCCTAAGGAAATTCAAACAGATCAGGGGTCAAATTTTACATCTAAACATTTTGGCACGATTTTGGGGGAGTTTAATATTAAAATGACGACCTCCACTGCCTATCACCCAGAGAGTCAAGGGGTTGTGGAGCGGTTTCACCAGTCTCTCAAAACTATGCTGCGGGCTTATTGTGCCCAGTACAAGAAGGACTGGGATGAGGATATCCCCCTCCTTTTATTTGCAGTGCGGGACAGCACTCAGGATTCATTACGCTATAGTCCCTTCGAACTGATCTATGGTCACCAGGTACAGGGACCACTGATGATTTTGAAGGATTACTGGCTTGGTGAAGATTGTGAGGCTGCCCCCTCGGAGGATTTTCTCGCTTTCAGAGACCGTTTGGCTCACATGAAGCATCTGGCGGCTGAGAACTTGCACATCAGCCAACCAAGATGAAGAAACAATTTGACCGCAAGGCCGTGCCTCGTACCACTGAAGTAGGAGAGGAGGTACTAGCATTGGAGCCGGTGCCTGGTAATGCCTTAAAAGCAAAGTTCAGTGGGCCATACAAGGTAGTGGAAAAGGTCACAGATCAAAATTACAGAATTCACACACCTGGGCGACGGAAGTCTGAACGGGTGGTACATATAAACAGGCTGAAAAGGTACCACCAAAGAGGTGTGGCATGTGTAAATATAGTAGGTGACCCAGGGGTGGACACTGATGCGCAGGGGGCCACAGATGTACACCTTAGTAACAGGGCATTGTTAAAAGATCCTTCACAATGTATGTTAGGTCTTAGTAAGGAAAGGGTTGCCGAGATGGTTCAGCTTCTCTGGAATTTTGAGGATTTGTTTGGGGATATCCCTCGTGTAAGCAAGCTAAAGCCCCATGATATAGATGTAAGGGAAGCTGAACCAATTCGGCAGGTCCCTTACACAATGAACCCACAAAAGAGAAAGTACGGAGGAGGTGGTGAAATTTTTACTTGACAATGATTTAATAATACCAATCGAGAGTGAGTGGGCATCCCCCTGTCTGATGGTTCCCAAACCAGATGGCACCATGAGGATGCGCACTGACTACCGTAAGGTTAATTTAATAAGGCTGATTGTTTTCCTCTTCCAGAATGGATGATGTCATTGATGCAGTGAGGGGAGCTTAATATGTAAGTTAGACCAGATACCTTTAACCCCACGTGCCAGTGACATCTCTGCTTTTGTAACGCCAGATGGGCTTTTTCAGTACAAAGTTCTCCCCTTTGGGCTTCGTAATGCACCCTCCTGTTTCAACGCAGAATGCAGGAGGTTATACGTGGCCTCAAGGGCGTGAGGTGTTATATTGATGACCTGGTTATTTTTAGCGACTGTTGGTCAGAGCATGTAAGGCAGCTTAGAGAGCTTTTCTCTAGGCTCGCTGGTGCTCAGCTCACAGTTAATTAGGCAAAGAGTGTTTTCGGGCAAGCCCAGGTAACTTTTCTAGGACATGTTATTGGCTAGGGGAAGGTGGCCCCAGTGAATGCCAAGGTGGAGGCTATAGACAATTATCCTGTACCAAAGACCCGGAAGGAGGTTATGCGTTTTGTGGGCATGGTAACATTTTATAGAAAGTTCTGTCCAAATTTGTCAAAGGTGATGTCTCCAGTCACTGACCTGACTAGCCCCAAGTGTACATTTGTGTGGGATATGAAGTGTCAGAGGGCATTTGAACATGTAAAAGCTTTGCTTACAAGTGCTCCTGTGCTGGCTAGTCCTAATTTCACATTGCCATTTTCTCTACAAGTAGATGCCAGTGATACTGGTGTTGGGGCTGTACTACTGCAAGAAGTAGAGGGACAGTTGTTGCCAGTCAGCTACTTTTCGGCAAAACTGAAGAAACACCAGCAGCACTATGCCACCATAGAAAAGGAGGCTCTTGCTTTAGTGTTGGTAGTGCAACATTTTGAGGTGTATATATCATCATCAGTTCACCCTATAACTGTGTATAGTGACCATAATCCCTTACGTTTCCTTCACTTAATGAGGAACCACAATCAGAGACTTACGAGGTGGGTCTTGTTTCTCCAACCTCTTAATCTAGTGATTCATTATGTGAAGGGAGCGGAGAATGTGGTTGCTGATGCCTTGTCTCGTGTTTAAAGTGCACAATGTAGTGTATAGATCACTTATCTATTCTTATTTTGCAGTGATTTGCGGTAGACGAGTAGATGGAACTCTGGACCACCCAAAGGAGAAGGGCAGGTTGAGCTGGAGCTGGAGGTATCAGGATTCCCTAGTGTGTGTGTATTTAGGGGGGTAGTCACATCAAATGCCATGCCTAGGTAAGGTATGCTACGTTTTTTAGGTGTTGGCTGGAATGCCTCGCCTCTGTTTTATGTTGGTATAGGGACTGTTGGACCTAACGTTTTAGTGAATTGTGGGGCTGGCGGTGATGCCCTCCACTGTTTGGGTCATGTCTTTTGATCCGAGGTGTTTTGGTTCTCCGGGACTCTTTTTCAATTTTTCCTTTTTGGATCACCGCTGGGGTGACTCCAGGGTCCTTGGAATGACATGTAGGTGGCGACCTGGGAGGTCCACCTTTTGGGGGTCTTCAGTGATGACTCCAGGGTTTTACGGCCACAGTCCCACCAACAAGATTTATGTGACTATTCACCCAATGTTTTTGGGGGCCTGATATTTTCCCCTCTCCTGTGCTCTCCTGATTCTCGCAGAGGTGTGTCATGGGGAACCAGTTTTGTTTACTAAAGATTGCTGTGAGATGGGAGTGATAATGTGATGTTTTCTCAGTAGAATTTAACATGTAACATTTGTTTTTCTTTTCATTGAACTCCTGGAAAATATACTTACTGTTCAAAAGTTTTTTTTGGTGGCACATACAGTTTGGTCTGCCTTGCAACATACTGAACTTTGGTGTTACTTCAAAAAACGACATTCCTCAGAGGCACTTTTGTACAAAGTTTACTTGCTCGTTTGTAAGTTTGCTTGATGTAATTTAGGTAAAATGCATCAACGCAAGCGCCTGGCCAGCGCTGTGTTGTAATGGTGCCTTTTCCTAAAACAGCTGTCTAAGAGTGTGACTGAGCTCGTTGTGCATAGAACTTTTATGTTCAGCGAGTTTCATATGTCTGCAATCTAGTACCTCAGTTTGTTAATATTGCATATTTGTAGTACCAAAAGACCGTGATTGTATGGTGGTCATTCCCCAGTTATCATTTTTTGCCCGTTGCCTCAGACCTTAATGTGGGGCTTATTTTCTTTTTTTTTTTGCCTAGCGGTGTCCGTAGGGACCCCACTAGCAGAGTGAGACCTATGGTCTGGGGGTGGGGGTGTTATGCAGGGTTCTGCATGACATCGTAATGTACATATAGTGGAGAAGTGTGCCATAATATGAATATTATAGTTGTAAAGAATAATTTTATAATTGATAATGTGCATTTAGGGGTACTGTAAAGTACTCTAACTGTAATTATTAAGAAATTCTGTTAATGATTTATTTTCCAAGGATGTTTGGGTATGCGGAGTGTGGTTTGGAGAGAGTCACGTGAGGTTAGCATGGTGTGTAGAGGCTGGCGTCGGAGATGCTGTGTATTTAAGATAAGTTTGTAGTTGTGCACTTATTTTGTTTATCCAAATCAAGCCATAGGCTCTCATATGGCTTACCTGTATTTTCACCCAGGCTCTGACATGGTCAGGGTGCTGTGGGAGGAGTGAGGAAATAAGAAATGAGGTGTTGAGTAGAGTGGGCCTGACGCTGACGAGGCATAATGGTTATGGTGGCTGGACCTCCAGCCAGTGGTTGTGTACCCTCATTTGGGCGTTTAGGATTAAGGTTTTTCTGTTATGCTATGGTGACTAAATAGATATATTTTCCTAATTGGGATTTTTGAATAACCCTCTGTTACCCAACCCCTTTAAGTACACATACCAGTTTAGTGCTTTCTGTTTTGACTGGGATAGCCCTGGGTGGCCGGTTTGGGCTTAAGATGTAACTTTTACCTATACCCTTAGACCACGCTCAAGCCCCCAGCTATCCCACATTTCTGCATAACAGAAGAGAACCAGGTACAGCTGGAAGAGGACCAAGTACAGTTGGAAGAAGATCAGTTACAGCTGAAAGAGGACCAGGTACAGCTGGAAAAGAACCAGGTACAGCTGGAAGATGAACAGGTACAGCTTGAAGAGGACCAGGTACAGTTGGAAGAGGACCTGTTACAGCTGGAAGAGGATCTGGTGCAGCTGGAAGAGAACTAGGTACAGCTGGAAGAGAACCAGGTACAGCTCTGTGAAAACCTGATACAGCTGGAAGAGGATCAGGTACAGCTGGAAAAGGATAAGGTACACTTGGGAGAGAACCAGGAACACCTATGAAACATGTACAGCTGGAAGAGGACCAGGTACAGCTGGAAGAGGACCAGGTACAGCTAGGAGAGGGCCAGGTGCAGCTAGGAGGGGGCCAGGAACAACTGGAAGAGCTAGGTACAGCCGGAAGAGGACTATGTACAAATGGAAGAGGACCAGGTACAGCTGGAATAGGACCACGAACAGCTGGAAGAGAACCAGGAGCAACTGGGAGAGAACCAGGAACACCTGGAAGATGATCAGGTACAGCTGGAAGAGGGAAAGATACAGCTGGAAAAGGACCAGGTACAGCTGGAAGAGGACAAGATACAGCAGGAAGAAGACCAGGTACAGCTGGAATAGGAACAGGTGCAGCTGGAAGAGGAGCAGGTACAGCTGGAAGAGGAGCAGGTACAGCTGGAAGAGTACCAGGTACAGCTGGAAGAGCCACGTACAGCTGGAAGAGGATCAGGTACAACTGGAAGAAGTTCAGATACAGCTGGAAGAATACCGGTACAGCTGGAATAGGACCAGGTACACCTGGAAAAGAACCAGGTACACCTGGAAGTGGAGCAGGTACAGCTGGAAGAGAACCAGATACAGCTGGAAGAGGAGCACGTACAGCTGGAAGAGCACCAGGTACAGCTGAAAGAAGACCAGGTACAGCTACAAGAGGACCAGGTACAGCTGCAAGAGGACCAGGCAGCGTTACAAATGCCAGGTACAGCTGGAAGAGGACTAGGTGCAGCTGGAAGAGCCAGGTACAGCTGGAAGAGGATCAAGTACACCTGGAAGACGACCAGGTAGAGCTGGAAGAGGACCAGGTACAGCTGGAATTGGGCCAGGTACAGCTGGAAGAAGGCCAGGTACAGCTGGAAGAAGGCCAGGTACAGCTGGAAGAAGGCCAGGTACAGCTGGAAGAAGGCCAGGTACAGCTTGAAGAGGACCAGGAACAGGAGGAAGAGGACCAGGTGCACCTGGAAGAGGACTAGGTACAGCTGGAAGAGGACCAGGTACAGCTGGAATAGGACCACGAACAGCTGGAAGAGAACCAGGAGCAACTGGGAGAGAACGAGGAACACCTGGAAGAGGACCAGGAACAGCTGGAAGAGGGCCAGGTACAGCTGGAAGAGGACCAGGTACAGCTGGAAGAGAACCAGGAACACCTGGAAGATGATCAGGTACAGCTGGAAGAGGGAAAGATACAGCTGGAAAAGGACCAGGTACAGCTGGAAGAGGACCAGATACAGCAGGAAGAGGACCAGGTACAGCTGGAATAGGACCAGGTACAGCTGGAATAGGAACAGGTGCAGGTGGAAGAGGAGCAGGTACAGCTGGAAGAGGAGCAGGAACAGGAGGAAGAGGACCAGGTGCACCTGGAAGAGGACTAGGTACAGCTGGAAGAGGGCAAGGTACAGCTGGAAGAGGAGCAGGTACAGCTAGAAAAGGACCAGGTACAGCTGGATGAGGATCATGTACACCTGGAAGAAGAGCAGGTACAGCTGGAAGAGGAGCAGGTACAGCTGAAAGAGTAAGGTACAGCTGGAAGATGACTAGGTCCAGCTGGAACAGGACAAGGAAGAGCTGGAAGAGGACCAGATACAGCTGGAAGAGGAGCAGGTACAGCTGAAAAAGCTAGGAACAGCTGGAACAGGACAGGGTACAGCTGCAAGAGGACTAGGTACAGCTGAAAGAGGACCAGATACAGATGGAAGAAGATCAGGTACAGCTGAAAGAGCCAGGTACAGCAGGAAGAGGACCAGGTACAGCTGGAAGAGGACCAGATACAGCTGGAAGAGATCCAGGTACAGCTAGAAGAGGACCAGGCACAGCTTGAAGAGGACCAGGTACAGCTGGAAGAAGATCAGGTACAGCTGGGAGAGGACCAGGTACAGCTGGAAGAGAACCAGGTACAGCTGGAAGAGAACCAGGTACAGCTGGAAGAGGACCAAGTACAGCTGGAAGAGGACCAAGTGCAGGTGGAAGAGGAGCAGGTACAGCTGGAAGAGGAGTAGTTACAGCTGGAAGAGTACCAGGTACAGCTGGAAGAGCCACGTACAGCTGGAAGAGGATCAGGTACAGCTGGAATAAGTTCAGATACAGCTGGAAGAATACCGGTACAGCTGGAATAGGACCAGGTACACCTGGAAAAGAACCAGGTACACCTGGAAGTGCAGCAGGTAGTTGGAATAGGACCAGGTACACCTGGAAGAGAACCAGGTACAGCTGGAAGAGAACCAGATACAGCTGGAAGAGGAGCACGTACAGCTGGAAGAGCACCAGGTACAGCTGCAAGAGGACCAGGTACAGCTGCAAGAGGACCAGGCAGAGTTGCAAATGCCAGGTACAGCTGGAAGAGGACTAGGTGCAGCTGGAAAAGCCAGGTACAGCTGGAAGAGGATCAAGTACACCTGGAAGACGACCAGGTAGAGCTGGAAGAGGACCAGGTACAGCTGGAAGAGAACCAAGTACAGCTGGAATAGGGCCAGGTACAGCTGGAAGAAGGCCAGGTACAGCTGGAAGAAGGCCAGGTACAGCTGGAAGAAGGCCAGGTACAGCTGGAAGAAGGCCAGGTACAGCTGGAAAAAGGCCAGGTACAGCTGGAAGAGGACCAGGAACAGGAGGAAGAGGACCAGGTGCACCTGGAAGAGGACTAGGTACAGCTGGAAGAGGGCAAGGTACAGCTGGAAGAAGGCCACGTAAAGCTGGAAGAGGGCAAGGTACAGCTGGAAGAGGAGCAGGTACAGCTAGAAAAGGACCAGGTACAGCTGGATGAGGATCATGTACACCTGGAAGAAGAGCAGGTACAGCTGGAAGAGGAGCAGGTACAGCTGAAAGAGTAAGGTACAGCTGGAAGATGACCAGGTCCAGCTGGAACAGGACAAGGAACAGCTGCAAGAGGACTAGGTACAGCTGAAAGAGAACCAGATACAGCTGAAAAAGCTAGGAACAGCTGGAACAGGACAAGGAACAGCTGCAAGAGGACTAGGTACAGCTGAAAGAGAACCAGATACAGATGGAAGAAGATCAGGTACAGCTGAAAGAGCCAGGTACAGGTGGAAGAGGACCAGGTACAGCTGGAAGAGGACCAGGTACAGCTGGAAGAGGACCAGGTACAGCTGGAAGAGATCCAGGTACAGCTAGAAGAGGACCAGGCACAGCTTGAAGAGGACCAGGTACAGCTGGAAGAATATCAGGTACAGCTGGAAGAGGAACCAGGTACAGCTGGAAGAGGAACCAGGTACAGCTTGAAGAGGACCAAGTACAGCTGGAAGAGGACCAGGTACAGCTGGAAGAGGAACAGGTACAGCTGGAAAAAGACCAGGTACAGCTGGAAGAGGGCCAGGTTCAGCTGTAAGAGAACCAGGTACAGCTGGAAGAGAACCAGGTACAGCTGGAAGAGGACCAGATGCAGCTGGAAGAAGATCATATACAACTGGAAGAGGACCAGGTACAGCTGGAAGAGAACCATGTACAGCCGGAAGAGGACCAGGTACAGTTGGAAGAAGACCTGGTACAGGTGGAAGAGGACCAGGTACAGCTGGAAGAGAACCATGTACAGCTGGAAGAGGACCAGGTACAGCTGGAAGAAGACCTGGTACAGCTGGAAGAGAACCAGGTACAGCTGGAAGATAACCAGGTACAGCTCTGTGAAAACCTGGTACAGCTTGAAGAGGACCAAGTACAGCTGGAAGAGGACCATGTACAGCTGGAAGAGGAACAGGTACAGCTGGAAGAGGATCAGGTACACCTGGAAGAGGACAAGGTACAGCTATAAGAGGAACAGGTACACCTGGAAGAGGACCAGGAATAGCTGAAAGAGGGCCAGGTACAGCCGGAAGAGGGCCAGGTACACCAGGAAGAGGGCCAGGTACACCCGGAAGAGAACCAGGAACACCTGGAAGATGATCAGGTACAGCTGGAAGAGGGAAAGATACACCTGGAAAAGGACCTGGTACAGCTAGAAGAGGACCAGGTATAGCTGGAAGAGGAGCAGGTACAACTGGAAGAGGAGCAGGTACAGCTGGAAGAGGATCAGGTACAGCTGGAAGAAGAACACGTGCAGTTTGAAGAGGACCAGGTACAGCTGGAAGAGGGCCAGATACATCTGGAATAAGCCCAGGTACAGCTGGAATAGGATCAGGTACAGCTGGAAGAGGGAAAGATACAGCTGGAAAAGGACCAGGTACAGCTGAAAGAGCCAGGTACAGATCGAAGAGGACCAGGTACTGCTGAAAGAGGACCAGGTACAGTTGGAAGAAGACAAGGTAGAGTTGGAAGAGGACCAGGTACAGCTGGAATAGGACCAGGTACAGCTGGAAGAGGAGCAGGTACAGCTGGAAGAGGAGCAGGTATAGCTGGAAGAAGACCAGGTAGAGCTGGAAGAGCCAGGTACAGCTGGAATAGGACCAGGTGCACCTGGAAGAGGACCAGGTACAGCTGGAAGAGGAGCACGTACAGCTGGAAGAGGACCAGGTACAGCTGGAAGAGGACCAGGTACAGCTGGAAGACCAGGTACGGCTGGAAGAGGACGAGGTACAGCTGGAAGAATCCCAGGTACAGCTGGAATAGGACCAGGTACTGCTGGAAGAGGACCAGATACAGCTGGAAAAGAACCCCGTACAGCTGGAAGATGACCATGAACAGCTGGAAGAGGACCAGGTACAGCAGGAAGAGGGCCAGGTACAGCTGGAAGATGGCCAGGAACAACTGGAAGAAGGCCAGGTACAGCTGAAAGAGGGCCAGGTACAGATGGAAGAGGGCCACATACAGCTGGAAGAGGGCCACGTACAGCTGGAAGAGGGCCACGTACAGCTGGAAGATGGCAAGGTACAGCTGAAACAGCCATGTACACCTGGAAGAGGAGCAGGTGCAGCTAGAAAAGGACCAGGTACAGCTGGAAGAGGACCAGGTACAGCTGGAAGAGGAGCAGGTACAGCTGAAAGAGCCAGGTACAGCTGGAAGATGACCAGGTACAGCTGTAAGAGGACCAGGTACAGCTGGAAGAGGAGCAGGTACAGCTGAAAATGCTAGGTACAACTGGAACAGGACCGGGTACAGCAGCAAGAGGACCAGGTACAGCTGAAGAGGACCAGATACAGCTGAAAGAGCCAGGTACACCTGGAAGAGGAGCAAGTACAGCTGGAAGAGGAGCAGGTGCAGCTAGAAAAGGATCAGGTACAGCTGGAAGATGACCAGGTACAGCTGGAAGAGGACCAGGAACAGCTGGAAGATGACCAGGTACAGCTGGAAGATGACCAGGTACAGCTGGAAGAGGAGCAGGTGCAGCTGGAAGAGAAGTAGGTACAGCTGGAAGAAGATCCGGTTCAGCTGGAAGAAGATCAGGTACAGCTGGAAGAGGGCCAGATACAGCTTGAAGAGAACCAGGAACAGCTGGAAGATGACCAGGTACAGCTGAAAGAGGGCCAGGTACAGCTGGAAGAGAACCAAGTACAGCTGGAAGAAGAAGAGGTACAGCTTGCAGAGGACCAGGTACAGCTGGATGATCATGTACGGCAGGAAGAGGACCAGGTACAGCTGGCATAGGACATGGTACAGCTGGAAGAGAGCCAGGTACAGCTGCAAGAGCCAAGTAGAGCTCTGTGAAAACCTCGTACAGCTGGAAGGCGACCAGGTACACCTGGGAGAGAACAGGGAGCACCTCGGAAACAGGTACAGCTGGAAGAGGACAAGGTACAACTGAAAGAGTACCAGGTACAGTTTGAAGAGGACCAGGTACAGCTGGAAGAAGATCAGGTACAGCTGGAAGAGGACCAGGTACAGCTGGAAGAGATCCAGGTACAGCTATAAGAGGACCAGGCACAGCTTGAAGAGGACCAGGTACAGCTGGAAGAAGATCAGGTACAACTGAGAGAGGACCAGGTACAGCTGGAAGAGGACCTGGTACAGCTGGAAGAGGACCTGGTACAGCTGGAAGATAACCAGGAACAGCTCTGTGAAAACATGGTACAGCTGGAAGAGGACCAGGTACAGCTGGAAAAGGACAAGGTACACTTGCGAGAGAATCAGGAATACCTCTGAAACAGGTACAGCTGGAAGAGAACCAGGTACAGCTGGAAGAGGACCAGGTACAGCTGGAAGAGGACCAGGTACAGCTGGAAGGGGATCAGGTACAGCTGGAAGAGAACCAGGAACAACTGGGAGAGAACCAGGAACACATGGAAGAGGACCAGGAACTGCTGAAAGAGGTCCAGGTACAGCCGGAAGACGGCCAGGTACACCCGGAAGAGAACCAGGAACACCTGGAAGATGATCAGGTACAGCTGGAAGAGGGAAAGATACATCTGGAAAAGGACCAGGTACAGCTGAAAGAGCCAGGTACAGATGGAAGAGGACCAGGTACAGCTGGAAGAGGACCAGGTACAGCTGGAAGAAGACCAGGTACAGCTGGAAGAAGACCAGGTACAGCTGGAAGAAGACCAGGTACAGCTTGAAGAGGATCAGGAACAGCTGGAAGAAGAACACGTACAGTTTGAAGAGGACCAGGTACAGCTGGAAGAGGGCCAGGAACAACTGGAAGAGCTAGGTACAGCCAGAAGAGGACCAGGTACAGCTGGAAGAGGGAAAGATACAGCTGGAAAAGGACCAGGTACAGCTGGAATAGGACAAGGTACAGCTGGAAGAAGACCAGGTAAAGCTGGAAGAGGACCAGGTACAGCTGGAAGAGGACCAGGTACAGCTGGAATAGGACCAGGTACAGCTGGAATAGGACCAGGTACAGCTGGAAGAGGAGCAGGTACAGCTGGAAGAATAGCAGGTACAGCTGGAAGAACACCAGGTACAGCTGGAATAGGACCAGGTACATCTGGAAGAGGATCAGGTACAGCTGGAAGAAGACCAGGTACAGCTGGAAGAAGACCAGGTACTGCTGGAAGAGGACCAGGTACTGCTGGAAGAGGACCAGGTACTGCTGGAAGAGGACCAGGTACAGCTGGAAGAGGATCAGAAACAGCTGGAAGAAGAACACGTACAGTTTGAAGAGGACCAGGTTCAGCTGGAAGAGGACCAGGTACAGCTGGAAGAGGAGCAGGTACAGCTGGAAGAGGAGCAGGTACAGCTGGAAGAATACCAGGTACAGCTGGAATAGGACCAGGTACACCTGGAAGAGGACCAGGTGCAGCTGGAAGAAGACCAGGTACAGCTGGAAGAGGACCAGGTACAGCTGGAAGAAGACCAGGTACAGCTGGAAGAAGACCAGGTACAGCTGGAAGAAGACCAGGTACTGCTGGAAGAAGACCAGGTACTGCTGGAAGAAGACCAGGTACAGCTGGAAGAAGACCAGGTACTGCTGGAAGAAGACCAGGTGCAGCTGGAATAGGACCAAGTACACCTGGAAGAGGAACAGGTATAGCTGGAAGAGCCAGGTACAGCTTGAAGAAGACCAGGTTCAACTGGAAGAGGACCAGGTACAGCTGGTAGAGGACCAGATACAGCTGGAAGACGACCAGGTACAGCTGGAAGAAGACCAGGTACAACTGGAAGAGGATAGGTACAGCTGGAAGAATACCAGGTACAGCTGGAATAGGACCAGGTACTGCTGGAAGAGGACCAGGTACAGCTGGAAGAAGACCAGGTACAGCTGGAAGAAGACCAGGTACAGCTGGAAGAGGACCAGGTACAGCTGGTAGAGGACCAGTTACAGCTGGAAGAGGACCAGGTACAGCTGGAAGAGGACCAGGCACAGCTGAAAGAGCCAGGTACAGCTGGAAGAGGACCAGGTACAGCTGGAAGAGCCAGGTACAGCTGGAAGAGGACCAGGTACAGCTGGAAGAGCCAGGTAGAGCTGGAAGAGCCTGGTACAGCTGGAATAGGGCCAAGTACACCTGGAAGAGGACCAGGTACAACTGGAAGAGGACCAGTTGCAGCTGGAAGAGGACCAGGTACAGCTGGAATATGGCCATGTACAGCTAGAAGAAGGCCAGGTACAGCTAGAAGAAGGCCAGGTACAGCTGGGAGAAGGCCAGATACAGCTGGGAGAAGGCCAGGTACAGCTGGGAGAAGGCCAGGTACAGCTGGAAGAGGATCAAGTACAGCTGGAAGAGGACCAGGTACAGGTGGAAGTGGACCAGGTACAGTTGGAAGAGGACCAGGTACAGCTGGAAGAGTATCAGGTACAGCTGGAAGAGGATCAGGTACAGCTGGAAGAGGACCAGTTACAGCTGGAATAGGACCAGGTACAGCTAGAAGAGAGCCAGGTACAGCTGGAAGAGGGCCATGAACAACTGGAGGATGGCCAGGTACGCGTGGAAGAGAACCAGGTACAGCTGGATTAAGACTAGGTACAGTTGTTATGCGAGAGTTGGAAATTGTGACTCTTGTTCAGTGAATATTTAGTAGGTAAATTATATATCGCTGATCGGAACATACGTATGTACCATTTAAAGTATATAACAGTCAGCGTGTTGTCCCGAGTACCTCATCACTGCCCAGCGTGGGCCTGCACGGTTATTGCTGTGTTGTCCCGAGTACCTCATCACTGCCCAGCGTGGGCCTGCACGGTTATTGCTGTGTTGTCCCGAGTACCTCATCACTGCCCAGCGTGGGCCTGCACGGTTATTGCTGTGTTGTCCCGAGTACCTCATCACTGCCCAGCGTGGGCCTGCACGGTTATTGCTGTGTTGTCCCGAGTACCTCATCACTGCCCAGCGTGGGCCTGCACGGTTATTGCTGTGTTGTCCCGAGTACCTCATCACTGCCCAGCGTGGGCCTGCACGGTTATTGCTGTGTTGTCCCGAGTACCTCATCACTGCCCAGCGTGGGCCTGCACGGTTATTGCTGTGTTGTCCCGAGTACCTCATCACTGCCCAGCGTGGGCTTGCACGGTTATTGCTGTGTTGTCCCGAGTACCTCATCACTGCCCAGCGTGGGCCTGCACGGTTATTGCTGTGTTGTCCCGAGTACCTCATCACTGCCCAGCGTGGGCCTGCACGGTTATTGCTGTGTTGTCACGAGTACCTCATCACTGCCCAGCGTGGGCCTGCACGGTTATTGCTGTGTTGTCCCGAGTACCTCATCACTGCCCAGCGTGGGCCTGCACGGTTATTGCTGTGTTGTCCCGAGTACCTCATCACTGCCCAGCGTGGGCCTGCACGATTATTGCAGTGTTTTTTTAATAAAACGGGGACTAGCACACGAGGGTAAAAATAAAAACTGCAGCAATGTCTATAGTTTATTAATAAATAGAAATACACAGTATAATATTCTATCCGAGACTTATTAGCAAGTGAGAAAATGCTGTTAGTAATGCGTACTTGTACTCTCGTCACTTACCAGCTGATCTGGCTCCACCCTACACTGACAGGAACCTTAATCAGGACCCTCCATTATCATACTCCACTACCTTCCTCAGAACTACAATAAAACCCTCCCGTCCCTCACATAAAACAACTCTTCTGACGGCGAGCCGACTGGATTTTACATTTCTCCACCTGAAAAAGAAATACATCCTATGTCTATAGTGATCCCTCCCAGCAAGGAGCTAGCTTATTAAAAATAAAAACACATGCATGTTCCAACAGTATCTACACGTACAATGAAATAAAATCAGTAGTGTCAAAGGTGATAATACATAATTAAGGTATGTATTGTTAATTCGGACATTATTAAGTTCTTAGCCATATTATCAATCCAAGCATTTCAATAGCTAGCAATACGCATAGAAACAAAAACATCAGTAAAGAATAGAACTATTACACAGTGACAGTAGAGATTCCATACATAAAAATATCCACTATTCAGCATTTGTCAAGCTTGGCTGGTTTAAGTAAAGGTTGTTATGAGCTGGTCTGGGGCAAGGCTATTAGACCCAGAGGTAAGCTCTCTAGGCATGGGTGGCAGAATTATAAAGGGGTCGGCTGAGGAAGACATAGGGCCCTTGTGCTACACTACAATATTCATGCAATCTCGCCTCTGTATCTGTCTACCGTTCTTACTAGAAGAGGGGTTAACCAACCCTAGCACTTCTTAAACTGAGCCATGTGTCGACTTGGTTGTCATTTAGGAACGCTCTTGCGGGTCCCTCTCGTTGAAAACACAGCATCTGCGAACTTCACGACTCAAGCTGCTTTTCCTTCACCACAACAATATTCCTCAGGCACCAAGGCTACCCTTCATCCACTCAGCCTCATCTATCAACTTTCACCTTCCCAACTTACTGCTCTCAGTGGAGGTGGAACACAAGCGGTGCAGGTGGTAACACGAGAGCCGGCTACCACTTTTCTTCAGTCTCCAAGGTCTATTAGTAGCCCTCTGCCAGACCCCCATACTACTTGACAACTGCGTTTCCATCACTCAAGGCTAAATAGGTTCCCAGTCTCTCCCTGGCTGGTTCTGGCAACATCTCCACATCTGTGAATAATAGGAGGCGGCAGTATTGTTCTACAAATGGCAGTCTTATTGGTGGTTTGCAGGTGTCTAGAGTGAGAGTAAGACATGTGCAACATCTGGGTATCTTTATTGTAGACGTTTCGCCATCCAGTGGCTTTATCAATACAAATTCCAGGACATAACTTGAAGACAGTAGAACTATGTACAGAAGATGAGGTAATCAGTCCCTCAACCTAGGAGTAGGTGCGAAGAGCACCATAGTCGTGGAGATTCTGAAGCAGAAGAAAGGATCCTGGCGCTTATATAGTAACGTCAGGTGTAGCAGACGAGGGCATATTCACTGGTAGGCGGGATTCCCCAGTGGAAGTAGGTCCTTCCCAAAGAGATGGGTTAGTTGTAGTAGTAGTTGTCGTAGTTGTGAAGGTTATGTACATGGCCTCAGAATTAAGATTCCATGATGTTGCAGTGTCTGACAAGTTGTGTACGAATGGTATATAATACCGACAAGATGAGAGTAAGACACATGTGCAACATCTGGGTATCTTTATTGTAGACGTTTCGCCATCCAGTACATAACCTTCACAACTACGACAACTACTACTACAACTAACCCATCTCTTTGGGAAGGACCTACTTCCACTGGGGAATCCCGCCCACCAGTGAATTTGCCCTCGTCTGCTTCACCTGACGTTACTATATAAGCGCCAGGATTCTTTCTTCTGCTTCAGAATCTCCACGACTATGGTGCTCTTCGCACCTACTCCTAGGTTGAGGGACTGATTACCTCATCTTCTGTACATAGTTCTACTGTCTTCAAGTTATGTCCTGGAATTTGTATTGATAAAGCCACTGGATGGCGAAACGTCTACAATAAAGATACCCAGATGTTGCACATGTGTCTTACTCTCATCTTGTCGGTATTATATACCATTCGTACACAGGTGTCTAGAGTACCGAGCTGACCTGAGGGGACAGGTGAGTGGTCAGCTCCTCCTCTCAGGGTCGCATTTACTCTAAACACTCTCTCCCTCCAGCAATAATTCCCTTAATTTTATCTACCGGTCCTTGACCTTTAACTCGTACCCACATACCCCTCTACTAGCTGATGTAAGTCTTCCTCATCATTTACAATCCCTTCATCTACCACATTAACATTAGGCATCATTCCTCCTGAGACCAGAATGGATTAGAGTTTATTACAAGAACAATCTTCTCACTCTGGTCCTCAAACAACCTTTAAAATTTAATGATTTATTTTCTCTAAAATACAGTGAGAACCTTTCTACCTTGGACAGATCTGCTCTGTTGAGAGGTTGCTTTATCTTTATATCACTAGGTTACCTTTTAAACATAAGAGGCTTCACTCCCCTCTCATAACGGAGCATATTTTCTCTGCACTACCACATAACCGGCGGCAGTTGGGCTAAGCAGTTCTCATTTTTGTTAGGAATTCTGAAGGATAGTCTTCACCATGTTTGACAACTGCTTGGTTCACCAACCTTGTTGCAAAATGACAATGATTGTGTCCTTATTGAATTTTTAATTAAACAAATACTTATCCCAATGTAATTTTTACTACCTGATTCTTTCTCTCCACCGTACCATTCGCCTGTGGATGATAAGCTGTAGTGAAAACTGTCATTATTTTTGGAGTGTTACAAACCTCAGCAAATACTTTGCTCTGAAACTCTGAACTTTCATCTCTTATTAATTCTTTAGGAGGTGCAAATGTTGCTAAGGATCTATGAAGGAGTTCTTCTGCTCCAGTCTGTGGGTCTTTTTTAGGGATAGGTACAAGTGTTGTATACCGTCACAGATGGTTCACCAGAAAAGCAACATACCTAATGCCTGAACAGCTATTATGCAAATGAACAAGATCTACACCAACCCTATCCAGCGGTTCCTTTATCTCGGGAAGAGCCTGCAATTCCACATTAGGCTGAGAGCTACCTTTCTTTGTCAGTTACCACAACATTTATTACATAATTAAGAAGACCAGGAAAGTAGAGCATTTCTTTTGCCCTCTTATATGATCTAAAAACACCTGCATGACCAGCAATCTTAGATGAATGTGCAAGCTTCAAAGTGACCTTCCTGAGGACATTACGTATTACTAATTACATTACTGAACAACCATTCATCTCTATCAGAATATCCAGGTCTCTCAGGGATTATGGATCTTCATCTTTGAACCATTTGACATTTTCCTATAAAAATTTTAGAATGCTCATTTAATTTTAGCTAGTTAGCCATATGTCAAGTTAAATAATACGTTTGGTAGGCTTATTGGTATGTAATAGGTCTACTGGTGATAGTATACACAGTCTGGTCAACTGGAGTCATGATGGGCACTACACTGAGGATGTAGATTAGGTGTCCCTGATCTAGAGTGCAATTTTAAGGTAATTGGTGTGGGAATATTTATTTTACAGAACATCCACAAGTAGCAGGAGCAGCAAGAATAGCACAACAACAATAGCAACAGCACCAGCAATAGCTGCAGCAGTTAAAACACTTAAGAACGCTCTGCAGAAACATTTTTAAATATTTATTAACATTTTTTAAACCATTAAACTATTAAAAAATCTAGAACAAAACGGTTCTTGATTCTTTAACTGAACAAAGTGTTCTTTTCAGACATGTTTCCAGCAGCTCCTTCGCTGGAAGGAGGTAAAGAGAAAGGTGTGGGAATTGTAGAGATAGACAACCACCTGTTAAGACTGGGATCTTCCAGCTTGAGTCCTCCCCACAAGGTTCTTAGTTTCTGCAGACTCCTGCCACCTGGCGAGTTGACTTCGTTCTCGATAACGTAGTGTTTGTTTTAACCTTTGTTCTACAGGCATTATAATTTATATAAAATTGGCCAAATTACCTACTTGGGATTGTTCTACAGGGATTATAATTTATATAAAATTGGCCAAATTACCCACTTGGGATCACTTTATTGGGTAATTTAAATAGTTGACTGGTCAGTTTCTTGTGTTCAATCCATAGAATGGACGACATACTAGGGAAATAAGTAAGGATCTGATCGACTGGAACAATGCAATTAGCCTAAAATAGGCCTTAAAATGGGCGAAATCGCCGGTGCATAAATTGCGCTGATCGCTAACTCTGCACTGGCATTATACCAATAGTTTCCCACCAAATCTCTTAATTTGGCGTCGTTGTCTTCGGAAAAATTCTCTATAATTTCAATAGAAAAAAAACATTGGTGGGGGGGGGGGTATATTTTGTACCAAGAGAATAAACCCTAGCGGGTTTAGTGCGTACTTTTGATTATAATAATTTTCGTCACTTCTAGGTATACCCCAGTATACTTCTATTAACTGGTGTCACAGTATGACAGCAATAATGTTATTTTATATGTAAACATTTATAAATGCCAGATAATATCTGGTAATGCTCTAAAATGTCAGTGCAGTTGGTTGCTATGACAACATTTTTCAAGTATCTAAAGGTAGATTTTGTTTCAGGAGACTGACCCGTTCCAGCACTGTGACAGCTGCTGGAATCGATGGGTCGCACCTCCAGGTGCACCGTTCCCTAGGTGTACAGAGGGGGCGACTGACGCTGCCGCCTCGCCAGAGGGGGCGACTGACGCTGCAGCCTCGCCAGAAGGGGGCGACTGACGCTGCAGCCTCGCCAGAGGGGGCGACGGATGCCAGTACTATTAGAAAGACAGAGAATAAAGAGGGTGATCGATGTGTGCTGTGGGGAAACCCTTTCAGCCCTGGACTTACCCAACCTAAGACCGAGGATGAAGTGCCGAAGACAGTGTTCTAGGAGCTGTCGCATTCTTTTATATTGTCTTCCACTGTACCATCACCATGCATCAACCTGATGATTGGCCAGTTCAAGCCCACCTCTCAGAAGGTAAACAAGAACCAGTTTAAAGACTATGGAGAGGCTGA
>NC_091383.1:11161351-11253951 GCF_038502225.1 Cherax quadricarinatus
GAGGGAATGCACATAGTAGAGGCATCACGTAAGAGAGAGGCAGGGGCTTCTGATAGTGATGATGTCCTCACACCAGCGCAACGAACTGGTAAGAAACTATCAGTGGATGTGCAAAAAAAAGTAACAGGGGGGGGGAAAGGGGCAGAGGAAAGGTGAGGCAAAGAAAGGACAATGTGAAAAGAATGTTCAGCAAAAACGTAAAGAAACGCAAGGATATCGGTCGATTGGTAAGCCCCCGATAGCATTAAGTGTCTAACTTTAATGTTAATGGCCTAAGGGCTGATGTAAAGCGTAAGATATTTAGTGATTTTTTAAAGAGACTTGGCATACAAGTAATATTTTTACAAGAGCATAATTTTAGGTATGGAAGGGATTTGTTGGTAGATGGATATAAAGTTTATCCTGGGTATACTGGGAAGCTTAAGGGAGGTGCTGCTGTTTTAATAGCTGAGACCAGTCCTTTCCAATTGTTACATTGGGAAGAAGGGGGAGATGGGAGAGTAGCGAGGGTGGATGGGACATGGGGTGGGGTACGTGTGTGTTTTGCGAGTGTATACATGCCGGCGGACAGTAATAGACGTGTTAAAGAGGAATTTGTAAGGGACACTAATTTATCATATGCGGGGTTTACCTGTTTATTCATTATTTGGAGGGGATTGGAATAGTGTGATACGTAGAAAAGATGTGGAGCCGAGGGGTGCAGGGTGTGTGTTGGGGGTCCTACGGGATGTTTTAGGGGGAGCTGGCTTCGCGGATGTAGTGAGGGGGGAGGGGTGGAACGTGGAGCATACTTATGTGAGGAGAGGATATGCGGCACGACTAGATCGTATTTATGCTTCTCCCGGGTTACAGGTTGCTAATACAGAAACTATAAATGTAGTGTTTTCAGATCATAGAGGAGTGGTCGTGGATGTGGGATGGGGAGGTTTACCAAAGCGTTACACGAGTTATTGGAAACTTAATGTGAGATTGTTAGATGAGCTGGAGGACGGTGATAGTTTTGTTGAGTGGTGGACAAATGAGTGGACCAAGGGGAGAAAAGGAGGTGATATACTACGATGGTGGAGGAATATGCCAAACCAGGAATCAAAAATTTTTATACGAGGAAAGGAAAGGAGGTAAGTCAGTGGAAATATGGCTTACAGAGATATTTGGAGGGGCAGCTGAAACAGTGCTATGAAGGTTTTGGTGGGGTTTATCCAGTACAAGAGATTGAGGGCATCAAAGCGCAATTGATGGAAATGCAGAATGCAAGACTTGATAGTGAGAGAATGAGAGGCGGATTGGAAGATGCTTTATGGGGAGATAAGCCATCCGCCTGTGTATTGCGGCGATTAAAGACGCGACAGAAGACAATGACTATGATGAAGTTGGACGTACATACGGATGTGGGAGGGTATACGATGGGACAGAGGTTAGTAACTACGGAAAGTATGAGTGGTTATGCTGATAAGTGGTTTGAGATATATATGAGAAGGGGAAACAGGAAGATAGCAGATATGAAGATTTTAGAGAAGGGGATACAGAGAAACCTAGAGTCAGCAGATAGAGCGATGATAGAAGGGCCTATAGATGAAGAGGAAGTGTGGACGGCTTTAAAAGGGATGAGTGTCGGGAAAGCACCTGGGATAGATGGAATCCCAAATGAATTTTATTTGAGCAACTGGGATGTCATGAAGGAATTCTTGGTGCAGTTGGTGAATGTAATGAAGGATAAGGGAAGCACGAGTCTAACACAAAGGACAGGTGTAGTAGTTATGGTTCCAAAGGGGAAAGTACAGAATAGCATCCTAGATTATAGAGGTTTATCATTAATGTGTGGGGATTATAAATTGTTTGCCAGGGTGTTAGGTAATAGATTGCGTAAAGTAATTGGGAAGGTTATAGATGGGGGACAGATGGGTGTGCCAGGGAGAACAATGTTTAGTGGGCATGGGAGGATAAAAGGTTATATAGAGGAGCATAGGATGGATGGCGGAGGTGTTCTTGCTTTGGATTGGAAGGCGGCTTATGATTGTGTAGAGAGAGAGAGAGAGACATTATGGATGATTATGAGGAGGATTGGTTTCGGTGAGGAAATTGTGCAGTGGGCGAAAACGTTTTATAGAGGTGCAGAAATACGAGTGCAAATAAACGGAAGGGTGGGGAAGATGGTTAGTATGGGTAGGGGGCTGAGGCAGGGATGCCCCATGTCTCAGATCCTATTTGCATGTATGCAAGACCCATTATATAGGTTGATAAATGTAGGAGTAAGTGAGGGGGAGGTAAGAATTAGGGGTGCTACGGGTATAGTTGGTTATGTGGATGACACAACGGTCTTAGTGGGGGGAGAGGAGGGGTTAAAGAATGTAAGTAGAATTGTTGAAATATTTAGTGGAGCAACAGGTATGAGTGTTAATAGTGAAAAGTCGAAATTACTGGAGGTTGGGTCATGGGTGGGAGGGGAACTGGGAAATAAGTATGGATGGCAGGTAGTAGAGCAGATAAAAATTTGTGGAGTATTGTACAGAGGGGCAGCGCAGGGGGCTAGAGAGACAAATTCTAAAAGGGTAGTGCAAAGGGTATTGCTGAGGTTAGGGGGAATAAGAACGAGTGGTTTGACTATACAACAGAGAGTCATTGTAGTTAATACACTCATTTATCCTAAATTGTGGCACGTGGCTGTGGTGTACCCCTTGGTGGCGAAAGACGTGCGGCAAGTGCAAAGGAAAGTTCTGAATTTTATATGGGGATATTGTTGTCATTGGCTGAGGCAGACGGTTGTAATGACACCGCTGGCGAAGGGGGGTTTAGGTTTAATTCCTTTGGGTAGCAGACTGAAGAGCATGTACGTGAAGCATTGTTATCTGAGATTGGGTGGGGAATGTGGTGTCAGAGTGAGGGATGTGATGGAAGATGTGAGGCGGTGGTGGGGGGTAGGGACTTGAATTTTATGCTGAAAGTAACTTAATACACTAAAATGTCATATTTGTGTCAATAAATATTTCAAGTGTGAAAATCCATGAATTTTAGCTTAAAAAATAATGTTTGTCTGAAATCCGGAAAATGTAACGTCGTGTGTTTTGGGGAGTGTTGGAAGGGGAGACTGTTTTTCCATTATATAATTGGACACGAATCTGGGGAGACTTCAGTAAGTTACGGGTGAAGTCAAGGGTGAGGGAAACTATGTATAGGTTTTTACATGGGATTTTGCCAACTAAAGTACGACTGTATCAGATGGGAATTTTGCAGTCTCAATGTTGTGTTTTGTGTGGGGGGAGGAAACAGCATATCATGTGGTGTATTTCTGTGAGCATATCGAGAGGGCACGTCTATGGTTTCGCAGAGTGTTGGATATGGTGGGTGGGAATAGGTTAGTGGTATTAAGGGCACTGAGTTTGGATATAGAGGGAGTGTGAGATAGTGTGAGGAGGGCCGTCATGTATTTAGTGGCAGATTATATCTATATATCGAGGGTGATGAGGGAGGTGGGGGGGGGGAACGAACAAGGGCTTTAGCAGGACATTTCTATAAAACAAAGTTTGTAAATGAGGTAGTGTATGGACGTAGATGGGCTATAGATTTTCCGGTATCGTATAGAGGTATGACTGTGAGAGGGTCGAGAGATTTAGTGTTGTAATGGCTGGGTGGACTGGTCTCTGCAAAAGGGGGAAGGGGAGAATGAATTACATGGATATAGAATATCATGATTATTAAGCATTGTTTTCCTGAAAAGCGAGAGGGGGCTTATCAATTCGATTAGGAGCTATAATGTTGTATTATCAACCATAGTGTGTGAAAGAGCAAGTCTAAAATTGCTCTGAAACATGTCAATAAACATCTAGAACTTGTTGAACATGACAATACGTGTTTAATAATATACATTCTTGGTATATGTAATACAAGTGTGTATTTCAATATCCAGTGTACAGTGATCATATTAGTTGACGTTCTTCACTATAGTAAAGTTGTGTTATTATTTATATATAGTCATAAAGTGTAATAGTTGTTAGTATTTTAAAAGTTCTTTGAATAGTTTTAAGATGTTGTGGAGTCTAGTGTTTGTGTCATTTTTTTTTTCACTGTGGAAAAGGAGGGGAAGTATGGAAGTTATTACGATGGAATCATAACCACGTGTAACTGCATGTGTGTACAATATATATAGCAGTTAATATTTGTATTAATTCTTTAATAAATTTCTTGATAAGAATAATTAAAATATTCATGCATATTGTAATATATTTGAATGATAGAAAGCATAATTTTTTTTTGTAATCTTGTATTTAGTAAAAGGATAAAAAAACACAGGATGAGGGATATTTCATGTCAGCTCATAGATAAACGTTAAGTGTATTGTGAATATGTAAATTAATTTTTTCTGTGGAGGACCTGCTAAGGCTTCTTTTATTTATTAATGCATTGCAATGTTTTAAACTAAAAATGAGAATGTATGGAGTATATAAAACTGTTAAAGTACATGTTCACCATTGTGGTTTAGCGCAACTTTTTGAGTATAATAATAACAATAACGTAAATGTTGGGGGGGGAGGGGGGTCACTAGTATTGTAAGTGCTTTGTGTCATTTTACATTATGAAAAAAAACAGTAATGGAAGCACTGTGTATTTTGCAGTAGTGTGTTAGTTATGTAGTTATGTGTATATCAGAATTATTATGAATAATGTTACTTAGTGGACAGGGACACACCCACTGATAATGTTACTTAGTGGACCGGAACACACCCACTGATAATGTTACTTAGTGGACCGCAACACACCCACTGATAATGTTACTTAGTGGACCGGAACACACCCACTGATAATGTTACTTAGTGGACCGGAACACACCCACTGATAATGTTACTTAGTGGACCGGGACACACCCACTGATAATGTTACTTAGTGGACCGGAACACACCCACTGATAATGTTACTTAGTGGACCGGGACACACCCACTGATAATGTTACTTAGTGGACCGGAACACACCCACTGATAATGTTAGTTAGTGGACCGGAACACACCCACTGATAATGTTACTTAGTGGACCGGAACACACCCACTGATAATGTTACTTAGTGGACCGGAACACACCCACTGATAATGTTACTTTGTGGACCGGAACACACCCACTGATAATGTTACTTAGTGGACCGGAACACACCCACTGATCATGTTACTTAGTGGACCGGAACACACCCACTGATCATGTTACTTAGTGGACCGGAACACACCCACTGATAATGTTACTTAGTGGACCGGAACACACCCACTGATAATGTTACTTAGTGGACCGGAACACACCCACTGATAATGTTACTTAGTGGACCGCAACACACCCACTGATAATGTTACTTAGTGGACCGGAACACACCCACTGATAATGTTACTTAGTGGACCGCAACACACCCACTGATAATGTTACTTAGTGGACCGGAACACACCCACTGATAATGTTACTTAGTGGACCGGAACACACCCACTGATAATGTTACTTAGTGGACCGGAACACACCCACTGATAATGTTACTTAGTGGACCGCAACACACCCACTGATAATGTTACTTAGTGGACCGGAACACACCCACTGATAATGTTACTTAGTGGACCGGAACACACCCACTGATAATGTTACTTTGTGGACCGGAACACACCCACTGATAATGTTAGTGGACCGGAACACACCCACTGATAATGTTACTTAGTGGACCGGAACACACCCACTGATAATGTTACTTAGTGGACCGGAACACACCCACTGATAATGTTACTTAGTGGACCGGAACACACCCACTGATAATTTTACTTAGTGGACCGGAACACACCCACTGATAATGTTACTTAGTGGACCGGAACACACCCACTGATAATGTTACTTAGTGGACCGGAACACACCCACTGATAATGTTACTTAGTGGACCGGAACACACCCACTGATAATGTTACTTTGTGGACCGGAACACACCCACTGATAATGTTACTTAGTGGACCGGAACACACCCACTGATCATGTTACTTAGTGGACCGGAACACACCCACTGATAATGTTACTTAGTGGACCGGAACACACCCACTGATAATGTTACTTAGTGGACCGGAACACACCCACTGATAATGTTACTTAGTGGACCGGAACAGAGCCAATGATAATGTTACTTAGTGGACCGGAACACACCCACTGATAATGTTACTTAGTGGACCGGAACACACCCACTGATAATGTTACTTAGTGGACCGGAAAACACCCACTGATAATGTTACTTAGTGGATCGGAACACACCCACTGATAATGTTACTTAGTGGATCGGAACACACCCACTGATAATGTTACTTAGTGGACCGGAACAGAGCCACTGATAATGTTACTTAGTGGACCGGAACACACCCACTGATAATGTTACTTAGTGGATCGGAACACACCCACTGATAATGTTACTTAGTGGACCGGAACACACCCACTGATAATGTTACTTAGTGGACCGGAACACACCCACTGATAATGTTACTTAGTGGACCGGAACACACCCACTGATAATGTTACTTAGTGGACCGGAACACACCCACTGATAATGTTACTTAGTGGACCGGAACACACCCACTGATAATGTTACTTAGTGGACCGGAACACACCCACTGATAATGTTACTTAGTGGACCGGAACACACCCACTGATAATGTTACTTAGTGGACCGGAACACATCCACTGATAATGTTACTTAGTGGATCGGAACACACCCACTTATAATGTTACTTAGTGGACCGGAACACACCCACTGATAATGTTACTTAGTGGACCGGAACACACCCACTGATAATGTTACTTAGTGGACCGGAACACACCCACTGATAATGTTACTTAGTGGACCGGAACACACCCACTGATAATGTTACTTAGTGGACCGGAACACACCCACTGATAATGTTACTTAGTGGACCGGAAAACACCCACTGATAATGTTACTTAGTGGATCGGAACACACCCACTGATAATGTTACTCAGTGGACCGGAACAGAGCCACTGATAATGTTACTCAGTGGACCGGAACACACCCACTGATAATGTTACTTAGTGGATCGGAACACACCCACTGATAATGTTACTTAGTGGACCGGAACACACCCACTGATAATGTTACTTAGTGGACCGGAACACACCCACTGATAATGTTACTTAGTGGACCGGAACACACCCACTGATAATGTTACTTAGTGGATCGGAACACACCCACTGATAATGTTACTTAGTGGATCGGAACACACCCACTGATAATGTTACTTAGTGGACCGGAACACACCCACTGATAATGTTACTTAGTGGACCGGAACACACCCACTGATAATGCCACTTTTTACATATATTTATATCACATTTATATACGTAACTATCTATGTATATTGTATGAAGTGCTTTAAATAAAATATAAAAAAATAAATGTCAAGGTAGTCCTAAGTTTGCCTAAGGTACTCCAATATAGGAGCTGTAATAGAAACTATCATGCCAAGACAAAACCACTCTCATTACTAATTTTGCAAATTGTTATATTCTTAAATGTTCTGAACTACCTCATTATTGTAAATCCATTTATTTTTTATTATTATTATCACACTGGCCGATTCCCACCAAGGCAGGGTGGCCAGAAAAAGAAAAACTTTCACCATCATTCACTCCATCACTGTCTTGCCAGAAGGGTGCTTTACACTACAGTTTTTAAACTGCAACATTAACACCCCTCCTTCAGAGTGCAGGCACTGTACTTCCCATCTCCAGGACTCAAGTCCGGCCTGCCGGTTTCCCTGAACCCCTTCATAAATGTTACTTTGCTCACACTCCAACAGCACGTAAAGTATTAAAAACCATTTGTCTCCATTCACTCTTATCAAACACGCTCACGCATGCCTGCTGGAAGTCCAAGCCCCTCGCACACAAAACCTCCTTTACCCCCTCCCTCCAACCTTTCCTAGGCCGACCCCTACCCCGCCTTCCTTCCACTACAGACTGATACACTCTTGAAGTCATTCTGTTTCGCTCCATTCTCTCTACATGTCCGAACCACCTCAACAATCCTTCCTCAGCCCTCTGGACAACAGTTTTGATAATCCCGCACCTCCTCCTAACTTCCAAACTACGAATTCTCTGCATTATATTCACACCACACATTGCCCTCAGACATGACATCTCCACTGCCTCCAGCCTTCTCTTCGCTGCAACATTCATCACCCATGCTTCACACCCATATAAGAGCGTTGGTAAAACTATACTCTCATACATTCCCCTCTTTGCCTCCAAGGACAAAGTTCTTTGTCTCCACAGACTCCTAAGTGCACCACTCACCCTTTTCCCCTCATCAATTCTATGATTCACCTCATCTTTCATAGACCCATCCGTTGACACGTCCACTCCCAAATATCTGAATACATTCACCTCCTCCATACTCTCTCCCTCCAATCTGATATCCAATCTTTCATCACCTAATCTTTTTGTTATCCTCATAACCTTACTCTTTCCTGTATTCACCTTTAATTTTATTCTTTTGCACACCCTACCAAATTCATCCACCAATCTCTGCAACTTCTCTTCAGAATCTCCCAAGAGCAGTGTCATCAGCAAAGAGCAACTGTGACAACTCCCACTTTGTGTGTGATTCTTTATCTTTTAACTCCACGCCTCTTGCCAAGACCCTCGCATTCACTTCTCTTACAACCCCATCTATAAATATATTAAACAATCACGGTGACATCACACATCCTTGTCTAAGGCCTACTTTTACTGGGAAATAATTTCCCTCTTTCCTACATACTCTAACTTGAGCCTCACTATCCTCGTAAAAACTCTTCACTGCTTTCAGTAACCTACCTCCTACACCATACACCTGCAACATCTGCCACATTGCCCCCCTATCTACCCTGTCATACGCCTTTTCCAAATCCATAAATGCAACAAAGACCTCTTTAGCCTTATCTAAATACTGTTCACTTATATGTTTCACTGTAAACACCTCGTCCACACACCCCCTACCTTTCCTAAAGCCTCCTTGTTCATCTGCTATCCTATTCTCCGTCTTACTCTTAATTCTTTCAATAATAACTCTACCATACACTTTACCAGGTATACTCAACAGACTTATCCCCCTATAATTTTTGCACTCTCTTTTATCCCATTTGCCTTTATACAAAGGAACTATGCATGCTCTCTGCCAATCCCTAGGTACCTTACCCTCTTCCATACATTTATTAAATAATTGCACCAACCACTCCAAAACTATATCCCCACCTGCTTTTAACATTTCTATCTTTATCCCATCAATCCCGGCTGCCTTACCCCCTTTCATTTTACCTACTGCCTCACGAACTTCCTCCACACTCACAACTGGCTCTTCCTCACTCCTGCAAGATGTTATTCCTCCTTGCCCTATACACGAAATCACAGCTTCCCTATCTTCATCAACATTTAACAATTCCTCAAAATATTCCCTCCATCTTCCCAATACCTCTAACTCTCCATTTAATAACTCTCCTCTCCTATTTTTAACTGACAAATCCATTTGTTCTCTAGGCTTCCTTAACTTGTTAATCTCACTCCAAAACTTTTTCTTATTTTCAACAAAATTTGTTGATAACATCTCACCCACTCTCTCATTTGCTCTCTTTTTACATTGCTTCACCACTCTCTTAACCTCTCTCTTTTTCTCCATATACTCTTCCCTCCTTGCATCACTTCTACTTTGTAAAAACTTCTCATATGCTAACTTTTTCTCCCTTACTACTCTCTTTACATCATCATTCCACCAATCGCTCCTCTTCCCTCCCGCACCCACTTTCCTGTAACCACAAACTTCTGCTGAACACTAACACTACATTTTTAAAACTACCCCATACCTCTTCGACCCCATTGCCTATGCTCTCATTTGCCCATCTATCCTCCAATAGCTGTTTATATCTTACCCTAACTGCCTCCTCTTTTAGTTTATAAACCTTCACCTCTCTCTTCCCTGATGCTTCTATTCTCCTTGTATCCCATCTACCTTTTACTCTCAGTGTAGCTACAACTAGAAAGTGATCTGATATATCTGTAGCCCCTCTATAAACATGTACATCCTGAAGTCTACTCAACAGTCTTTTATCTACCAATACATAATCCAACAAACTACTGTCATTTCGCCCTACATCATATCTTGTATACTTATTTATCCTCTTTTTCTTAAAATATGTATTACCTATAACTAAACCCCTTTCTATACAAAGTTCAAAGGGCTCCCATTATCATTTACACCTGGCACCCCAAACTTACCTACCACACCCTCTCTAAAAGTTTCTCCTACTTTAGCATTCAGGTCCCCTACCACAATTACTCTCTCACTTGGTTCAAAGGCTCCTATACATTCACTTAACATCTCCCAAAATCTCTCTCTCTCCTCTACATTCCTCTCTTCTCCAGGTGCATACACGCTTATTATGACCCACTTTTCGCATCCAACCTTTACTTTAATCCACATAATTCTTAAATTTACACATTCATATTCTCTTTTCTTCTTCCATAACTGATCATTTAACATTACTGCTACCCCTTCCTTTGCTCTAACTCTCTCAGATACTCCAGATTTAATCCCATTTATTTCCCCCCACTGAAACTCCCCTACCCCCTTCAGCTTTGTTTCGCTTAGGGCCAGGACATCCAACTTCTTTTCATTCATAACATCAGCAATCATCTGTTTCTTGTCATCCACACTACATCCACTTAATCTTTTGTAATTTGTAATACAGAGTAAGAATAATTATTAGCCTGCCTGAAATGCATATGCTTGCTAGGCATGCTAGTGGCCTCCTTTTAATTGTTGGTTTGGTTTAGAAACACACGTAAGCAAACACTGACATATTTATTAGAAAACGTTTCGGTCCTGGGACCTTGATCACTTCTAACATACAGAGGTAGAAAGACATTATATATATATATAGGTGGAGAGTGAGGTGTGAGTGGCGCAAGGTGACCTGAAGAATGTCATGTTGGGACGAGGACGGGTAGACGATGGAATCATGTGACTCCTGTGTTGTTGGCTTGGTGGTGCTTAAAAAGGGGACAAGAAAAGCTAAACAAGACTACGAAATTAAAATTGCTAGGGATTCGAAAATCCAAAAGTTTTTTTTACCAAGCGTATAGAACAAAAGTTAGAGATAAGATAGGTCTTTAAAAGTAACTCTGGGTATCTTAGTGACAATGAGAATGAAATGTGCAGTATTTTTAATAATTTTCTTTCGGTTTTCACTCAGGAAGACTAATAATACCCCCAAAATTAGGTTTTTTTTATTGGGCCTGAAGAAGATAAATTATGTAATATCACAGTCATTAGTGAAATGGTTATCAAACAGATTGACCGTTTGAAGCTAAATAAGTCTCCGGGTCCTGATGAGGTTTTTTCAAGGGTTCTTAAGGAATGCAAAATGGAACTCTGTGAACCATTAACTAATATTTTTAATTTATCTCTTCAAACAGGTGTAGTGTCTGATATGTGGAAGATGGCGAATGTAATTCCTATTTTTAAAACAGGGGACAAGTCGTTACCGTCAAATTACCGCCCAATAAGCCTGACCTCAATTGTAGGCAAATAACTAGTCAATCATATTTGATAATATAAGAAGCCATCTTGATAAGCATAATTTGAATAATGATAATGAACATGGATTCAACAGGGGCCGTTCCTGCCTAATTTATTAACTTTCTTCAGTAAGGCTTTTGAGGCAGTTGATCATGATAAAGAATTCGATATTGTTGATTTGGATTTTAGTAAGGCTTTTGATAGAGTACCACATCAAAGACTTAAAGAAAGTGGCTGCTCATGGCATTTGGGAAAAAGTGCTGTCATGGATAGAGTCGTGGCTTACCAAATGGAGTTAAATCTGAGTGGGTAATTCGTGGGTAATTCGTACGTCCTATCTACCCTCGGGTAGATAGGACGTACGTGGAACTGCACTTTGACCCCTGGTGGCAGGTGACAGCAGTTTCATCATGGCGGAGAGTGGCCGCAGACGTGTCAGCACTGTGTGGAACTGGTGAGGGGCGTGCTCAATGCCCAGAATACCAATATGTTGCTGACGGCGACATTACGCGACACGTACGGCATCGCTAATGAAGACCTTTATGGTGTTTCACTGAATGGTGTGGCACGAATTTTCGTCAAGTTCCGGCTGAGCAGCACTTATGAGAACATGGTGGCCAAGTACCAGGATATGGTTAAGCCGGTTACCCCTGGCGTTAGTGTCCGTCTTCACGATGTGTCAAGGTTCTACACGTGGGTCAAGGTGCATAACTTACCTTTCGAGGCAGATGAGTGTGATTTAAGGCATGTGTTCGGAAGATATGGGACGATTCATATGGCGACATTGGGACGTTGGCGAGATGGGCCGCTTGTTGACTTCCCTGAAGGGATGTTTTCCTTTAAAATGTCCCTGAAGCATCCTATTCCGTCATGAGGGGATGTAGGATTCCTGGACTCGGGTGTACATGACGTACACGGGTCAGAGGCGTATGTGCCGCATGTGTGGGGTGTACGACTCCACAGCAGCGCGCTGTCCAACATGACGTGGGAGACCCGAGGCTGAGGTGAGGCCTGATGATACTATGGACCGGCTGTCTTACGCAACGGCGATGCAACGTGAGCCTTCGTCATGGGAGGCATGGAGTGTGGAGATGGAGAGGGAGGAGGCGTTGTCACCTGATTGTGACACTCACTGGAATTGGTGAGGACGTAGGCTTTGTGTCGGCAACAGGTGGTGAGGAACCTGCAATTGCTCAACATGTTCTGGAAGCTTCCATTCAGGAGGCTCTGCACGACTTATTGGATGTTTCAGTGTCTAATGTGGACAATACTGGTTTGGATACCCTGAGTGTGGAGGCAGGGGTGGGAGGCTTCAACGAGAAGGAAGTGAGTGGTAAGGGGCTAGTTCAGAATGTGGCAGTGGAGGTCCACAGGGAAGAAGCCCAGGAGGAGGCGATGACTGAGGAGCATAGCTCTCGCAAGAGGGCGGCTGTTATTTCTGATAGTGAGGCTGTTTCGACGCCTGGGCAACGGACTGGGAAGAAAGCTTGGCATGATGTAACGCCTAGAGGTAAAGGTGGCTTAAAGAATATTGAGTGTGCAAGGGGAAGGTAATGGCAAGTGTGGGGGGCAGGGTGGGGATTCTCGCCTAGGTTCTAAGTGTAGGGTGCCTAAGGGTAAGCCTCCATTATGACCTTTAAGTGCCTTACTTTAAATGTTAATGGGTTGAAAGCAGTGGGTAAACGTAAAGTATTGGAGGTTCATTTGAGGAGATATGTGGAAGATCTCGTGTTCCTGCACGAACATAATTATAAATCTTTGGGTGAATTGTTGATTACTGGATATGAAGTGTATATGGGTTGTTCTACACGACTGAAAGGTGGTGTGGCGTTATTAAGGAAGCCAGCCCATTTCTTTTGCACAGGTGTGAGGTAGGGGAGGAAGGGCGGGTGGTTAGGGTGGATGGTATATGGGTTCGGGAGGGTTTCATTGGGGTGTATGGGCCGGCAGAAGGGGACATGAGCATTAAAAATAGGTTCTTTAAGGACATCCTTGTCTACCATTTAACATCGCTGTCAGGCATTACGATTATAGGGGGTGATTGGAACTGTGTTGTATGACGTAAGGATGTGGAGCTTAGACGGAGGTTTTTTTTTCGAGGTTTTCAGGTGATCTGTTGTGAGGTGTGAATGTAGTTGATGTTGGAGGGGAGGAGGTGGGTGGAGTGATGCATACGTTTATTAAGCATGATTATGCGGCGAGGCTTGATATCATTTATGTATCTCGGGGATGGAGGGTGGGCAGTGTGTGTGTGTGTGTGTGTGTGTGTGTGTGTGTGTGTGTGTGTGTGTGTGTGTGTGTGTGTGTGTGTGTGTGTGTGTGTGTGTGTGTGTGTGTGCGCGCGCGCGCGCGCACACACACATTGAATGTAAGTGTCTCTGATCATTGAGGGGTTCCGGTGGATTTAAATTGGGAGGGTTTGCCGAAGTGTTTCAGGGGTTACAGGAAGATGAATGTTGGGTTATTGCAGAAAGGGGGGGGGAAGGAATCTTTTGAGTGCGCTTGGAGGAGGTGGTGGGCTGAAGGATTGGGCGAGGTTGATGCCCTTGGGTAGTGGGACATGGTCGGTAAGGGGAAGACGAGGGATTTTTACCAGAAGAGGGGAAAGGAAGAACGGCAGTTGAAATATGGGATTTTAAATTACCTGGAGGGTTAACTACAGGAATGCTATATGGGAGGGGGGTACATATCTGATGAGTGAGATTGAGGGTTTGAAACAACGGATTAGGGATATTCAAAATCTTAATTTTGATGCGGTGAGGGTAGCGGGGGGCCTTGATGAGGTCTTATAGGGCGACTGTCCTTCGGCGCACGTCTTGCGAGAGCAGGGTAATCGTCGCAGGGCTACGGAAATGATGAGCTTGCGGGTACAGGAGCATTTGGGGGATACCATCAGGGGCAGGTGCTTTTGTCAACAGAGGGTATGGGTTATGTGGATGCATGGTATGAGAAGAATGGTAAAAGTGTGGGGGTTAATTGTGAGGCGATAGGCGACATGGGTGAATGGGTTTCTTGTAATCTAGTGAATAGGGATCGATTGAAATTGAGTGGGCCTATAAGTGAGGAGGAGATTAGGATGGCAGTGGAGGGGATGAGTGTGGGTAAATCGCTTGGTATCAACGGCATCCCTTGAGATTTTTATAAGGAAAACAGGGAGTGTTTGCGTGGCTTTTTAGTGGCTTAATGCCATGAAATCCATGGGTAGGTTTGGGAAAGAGCAGTGAAGGGGTGTGGTGGTCATGGTCCCTAAGAAGAAGTCTTATGAATGTGTGCAGGATTATTCTTTATCACCTTAATGTGTGGCAATTACAAGATCTTTGCTAAAGTATTAGGAAATAGGTTGAAAGGAGTGCTTGACAGAGTTTTGGATGAGGTTCAATATGGAGTGCCTGGGCGGTCGATGTGTGTGGGGCAGGGGATTATACATCGATTTATAGATGAAAGTGGGTGGACAATAAAGGTGGGGTTTTAGCGTTAGATTGGCAAGCGGCGTATGAATGTGTGGAGCGTGAGGCACTGTGAAAGTTTATGCAATGGCAAGGGTTTTGGAGGGAAATAGTTGGGCCAAGGTGTTGTATGCGCAGGCAACGGTTAGGGTGCAAGTGAATGGTAGACTAGGTCAACCTGTTAGGATGGAATGCGGCTTGTGGCAGGGGTGCCCTGTGTCGCAGCTTCTCTTTGCATTGCTCCAAGACCCGTTCTATAGGGCTGTGCATTGGGGTGTAAGGGAAGGGATGGAGAGGGATGGGGTGTCTGTGGAACCGGGGATCATAGGTTATGTTGATGACACCACGGTTCTATTTAGAAGGTCTGAGGATTTACATAGGGTTAGCGAGTTGGTGGAGAGTTTTGGCAAGGCAACAGGGATGATGCTTAATAGAGATAAGTCGATGCTTTTGAGGGTAGAAGATGGTGTGGGTGGGGTTTTTGGGCAGGGTGAAGGTTGGTCCCTGGTAAATTGTCTCAAGGTGTGTGGGGCTGTTCACATAGAAAAGCTTCAAGAATCGCGGGAGGTGAATTCGAAAGAAGCAGTGAATAGGGTTTTGGGTCGATTGGTGGGATTGCATACTGGGGTTTGACAATACACCAGCAGGCAATTGTGGAGAATGTCGTATTGTACGGTAAGCTGTGGCATGTGGCGGGTATATATCTGTTGGAAACATGTGATGAGAAGTGGCTGTTGAAGCGCGTGTTCCGATATATTTGGGGTTCGTGGTGTTTGACTGGTTGTCGAGGGATGTGTGTCTCCCAGTATGCCAGGGAGGGCTGGGATTAATGGAGCTGCATTATAGGTTGTTGGGTATATACGTTAAACACAGTTATTTGAGGGAGGGTAGGATCGCAGGTACAGGTTTGGCATGGGTGAGAAGGGATTTGGGACGTTGGGTGCCGGGTAGGGATGTGCAGGTGTGCGAGGGAATGTTGAGGTTATTGTGTTTTGCTAGGGAACCACATGGGGTCAAGATAAGTAAACTGGCTCGGGTGGGTGATTGGGAGGTGGTTGCTAGGGTTGAGGGTATGTATCCTATGTATGCATGGGGCAATATATGGGGGCGCCTGAAAGGGTTGCATTTGAAAGCTGTGGTGCAGGAGGTAATGTTTAAATTTCTCCATAATATATTGCCGTTGGGGGAGGTGTTAGGTAATAGTCGTGTGCAGGAGGGAAAGGAGTGTTGTGTGTGGGGGGATATTGACACCGTGTATCATGCGGTATATTTTTGTGCGAGGATGGAACCAGTGGGAGTGCTTTATGGGCATTAAGCCTATATGTGGGGGTGGGGGGGGAGTGCCGATGCAGAATGCGATGGGCTATCTGTTCGCCGACTTCGTGTATACTTCGTGGGAATTGCATAGAGCGTTGGTGAGAGCACATTAGGGCCCTGGCAGCGATATTTTATGGAACACAAAGGAGGAATAAAGAAATCACCGGGGACAGATGGTATTTCAATTTTTAGGAGGGATATCGCAGCTTTAGAGTCGAGGACTTATGGGCGTTATGGTTTTAAGGGGATCTAACCAAGCTGGCTTCTTGAGGATTATGTGGGCGTGAATGGTGCATTTAGTGGACAAAGATGTGATGCGAGTTGTGTGGGGTCGGCGAGTGTATTGGTGACTGTGAACTTTCCATGTCATGTGTTATGTAAGATTGGGAATCTGACCCAGGTTGTGGGTAAGTGTGGACGTGCTAAACCTGGAGGTTTGTGCAACACAGGGGTGAAGGGATGTGAGGCATCAAGACTCCATTCAGGACATGGGTATGAGTACAATGGAGCTTCATCTTTCAACATGTATGCTTTCTGTACTTAATGTGACAGTGAGCCTCTTGTGTGAAGTATGATTGTGCAGGTTCATATTGTGTCTAATGTATTATCTTTGGCAATTGCATTTCCTCTGTTTTTGCAAAGATGTGGTTATGTATGAAGCATGTTTAAGGATGTTTCTATATTCAAACATGTTAATCAATGTTACAGTTTTGGTTATGATGGTGACGGCAGATACAGCTGGTGGGAATAGGGGGGGGGTTGTAGTGTACGTTGTATTCTTATAGTAATGATTTGTACAGGAACGTTGCATCCGGGTTATGTTTCATTTCCAGGCTCAAAGACACAGCATCAGCAACACGGCCACTTGATACTGGAGTTCCGCAGGGAAGTGTCCTTGGTCCCCTGCTCTTCCTCATATACATCAATGACCTTCCAAACGTATCCCAACACCTGAAACCCATTCTCTTTGCTGATGACACGACTTATGTCATCTCTCACCCTAATCTTGCCACCCTCAACACCATTGTGAATGAGGAGCTGATTAAAATATCGACTTGGATGACAACCAATAAACTTACGCTTAACACTGACAAAACCTACTATATTATGTTTGGTAGCAGAGCAGGAGATGCACAAATTAACATTAAGATCGACAACACTCTAATTACCAGAAATAATGAGGGAAAATTCCTAGGCTTATACCTTGACAACAACCTGAATTTCAGCACCCATATCCAGCATATAGCCAAAAAAGTATCCAAAACGGTTGGGATCCTCTCCAAGATACGATACTACGTGCCGCAAAATGCCCTTCTCACACTATACCACTCACTTATTTATCCATACCTCACCTATGCTATTTGTGCTTGGGGATCAACTGCAGCAACACACCTAAAGCCAATAATAACCCAACAAAAAGCTGCAGTAAGAATAATCACTAAATCCCATCCCTGGCAACACACCCCCCCACTCTTCATAGATCTAAACTTACTCCCAGTTCAGTACATCCACACTTACTACTGTGCAATCTACATCTACAGGGCCTTAAACTCTAATATCAACCTTGACCTAAAACGCTTTTTTGATAGTTGTGACAGAACCCACAGACATAACACCAGACACAAACATCTCTACGACATTCCCCGTGTCCGACTAAACCTTTACAAAAATTCAATGTATGTCAAAGGCCCTAAAATCTGGAATACCCTACCTGAGAACTCTAGAACTGCAGACACATTCATCACCTTCAAAACTACCATTAGAAAACATCTTATCTCCCTGATACACCCCATCAACTAACTACACGAATACCACCTGGTGGTTCACACTTACACTCGCTCACTCATTTGACCATAAACAGAAATATTAATCTCAGTCTTAAAATAATGAATCCTGTGATACTCCAATACTGAAACTATGTACTGTGCCAAAACAAAAGCATTCATATTGCTAAACTCACAAACTAGTATTTAGTCACTTAGCCATAATACCAACTTACCTCATAATTTGTAATATTTTACAATTAAGAATAAAACTAAGTATGCCCGAAATGCCTAGCCATGCTAAGCGTTCTAGTGGTACACTCTGTAATCACAATTTTACTACATGTAAACCAAACAATAACCGAATGTCTGTAAACTCAGCATTGTAATCCTTATAGAGAATAAACTTTGAATTGAATTGAATTTTAATTGAATAGGCTTCCATAAGCTTCTGAATTGCTATGTTTTAGTCTGCGTCTCTGTGAAACGCATGTAACACTGTTTCGTTGTGTTACGATTTAAGTTGTGTCTTAGGTTTTCATTTATATACTGTTATTGTTTTAGAACCACTATATTCTAATGTAACATTATGTATTGTGGGCGTGTTTTGTGGCATGGATGTGGTGGTTTTCTTGGATGTTTAGAAATGTGGGGTTTTTTCTCAGGCATAGAGAGGAGTGCTGTGTACGTGTTATACACATGTTCACACTGTTTTATTTTGGTTGTACTGTAAAACATGATTTTTGTATATATAGTTTTTAAATAAAATATAAAAAAAATATTGAGTGGGGATCTGTAACAAGTGGCGTTGTTTACATATATAAATGACCTTAACGAAGGAATTACTAGTGATAAGAGCAACTTTGCTGATGACACGAAGATAGGTAGGATAATTGGTTCAGACGTTGATGTCTCGGAACTTCAGGAGGATTTAAACTCAATACCTGGTCAGAAAAGTGGCAGATGCAGTTCAATGTAGATAAATGTAAAGTTCTAAAGCTCACAAATTTTCATAACCCTAGCACCTACCAGATTAATAATGTTGAACTTAACCATAGAGAATGTGAATTATAATCAAAAAGAAGCGCTAAGCCACAAGGGCTATACAGTGCTGCAGGGTAGGGAAGGAAGCGAGGGTATTGGGCGGCAGAAGGGCGATCAGTAGGTTACAGAAAACAGCGGGGCAGGGGATAGTACAGGGTAGAGGGTAACAAGAGATCGAGGTAGAAAGGGCTGAAGGTATCATCAGAGTTTGTGAAGTAAGTCAGTTGTCAAAAAAGTCAGTGAGAGAGTCCAGATGAAAGGTGGGTCCATCAGCGAGAAGGGAATGTAAAGAGAGCGGCGGAGCGAAGACGACGTTGGAGGTAAATTCTGCGTGCTCGTTGATAAAGTGGGCAGTCTAACAGAATGTGGCTGACTGATAACAACCTGACAATTCTCACAGAGGAGCAGGGCGCCTCTCCATGAGATATCCATGAGTAAGACGAGTATGGCCAATGCGGAGACTGGAGAGAGTAGTCTCCCAACCTCGACACTGGTGATAAGAAGATGGCCAGTAACCTATACTCGGTTTAATAGATTGAAGTTTGTTACCGAGTAGAGTAGACCAACGTCGTTGCCAACGGGTGTGAAGGTGGGAAGATATTGCAGCAAAATAGTCCATAAATGGAACACCTCTATATGAAACTGGTAGGTCGTGTACTGTTAACCACGCAGCAGTGTCTGCCTGTTCATTGTCCTGTACGTCAACATGACCAGGGACCAAACAAAAAACAATATCTTTATGCTTGGTAGAGATGCGGTGTAGCCAAAGTTGGATACGGAGGACTAAGGGGCGAGGTGTATCAAATTTCTGTATAGCCTGTAAAGCACTAAGGGAGTCTGAGACAACCACAAATGATGACAGGCATAGATGCAATATGGATAAGTGCTGCAAGAATGGCATACAATTCAGCAGTAAAGATACTAGCCGAAGATAGTAAATGCCCTCGTACGATGCTGTCCGGAAACACTGCTGCGAATCCTACGCCGTCAGAAGACTTAGAGCCATCTGTGTACACTGCAATGGCATGAGAATGAGTGTGGAAGTGGTCAAGAAAAAGAGAGTGGGAAGCTACCGTAGACAGTTGGGCTTTCGAGCAAGGGAGTGAGAAAGAACAGACTAACAGCTGGAACTTCCCAGGGGGGGTAGGGAAAAGTGAGATGCTACATGAACATAGAAAGGTGGAAATAGAAGAGAAGACAAGAGGGAATGTAGGCGAACAGAGAAGGGATGGAGCAAACAGGGGCGGCAAACAAATAAAGAATGTCTACTAATATTGGTGACCATTCTATAAATGGAAGGATTGCGGAGATCATGAGAGCGTACATAGTAGCGAAGGCAATAGGCATCACGGCGATCGGATAAGGATGGAACGTTCGCTTCTGCATAGAGGCTCTCAACAGGGGAAGAGCGAAAAGCACAAAGGCATAAACGTAATCCTTGGTGATGAATAGGGTTGAGGCTAGATAGAGTAGCAGGAGAGGCAGCTGAATAGATCTGGTCACCATAGTCAAGTTTCGATAAAATGATGGTGGAATGTAGGCAAAGGAGAGTTCAACAATCAGCTCCCCACGAAAGATGAACAAGGGTTTTAAGAAGGTTCAGCCAGCTGTGACAAGTTGCCTTCAGAGAGGTAATGCGAGGTTTCCAGGATAACCTACGGCCAAAGAGGAGGCCTAGAAATCTGACTATCACGTTCAGGGATACGGGTGCCATAGAGGTATAAAGGACGATTGGAGATGACAGAACATCTAGTGAAAGTAATTTGGCGAGTTTTGGTACTGGAAAATTTAAACCCATGTGTGGTGGCCCAATTGGAAACACGGTCGACCGCATGCTGGAGAGAAACTGTAATGAGGTGACAGTCAGCGCCTGCACAGGCAATAGCGAAGTCATCAACATGGAGTGATGACCAAATATTGGCAAGGAGAAAAAGTGTTGTGCTCAGAACACATCCCTGGGGGACACCTTCAGGTTGGAAAACGTCCGGGGAGAGCACATTATTAACCCGAACACGGAAATGTCTGTCAGTTAAAAAGATCTTAAGGAAGGATGGTAGATTGCCTCGAAGGCCTAAGGAGTGGGCTTGGGCCAAAATATTGTACATCCAAGTTGTGTCATATGCCTTCTCAACGTCAAAAAATATGGCAAGAACTGAGTGGTTATTCGCAAAGGCATTACGAACATACGTATCCAAGCGTAGTAAGGGGTCTATGGTAGAACGGCCCTTACGAAAACCATATTGACGAGTTGAGAGACTGTTGTCTCTCTCTAAATGCCACACTAAACGTTCCATCACTTTGCAAACTGCACTGGTAAGAGAAATGGGACGATAGTGGGAGGCTTCATGTCCCATAGTACCCGGTTTGCGGAAAGGGAGAACAATGGCAGATTTCCACAGCTGTGAAAGAACTCCTTGTGACCAAATAAGATTGAAAAGGCATAATAGGACTGCAAGGGGTGACTGATGTAAATGATGTAGCGTATGAATATGAATGGCGTCGGGCCCAGCTGCCGATGATCGGCAAGCTGAGAGTGTTGCCTCCAGTTCCTGAAGTGTAAAAGGCACGTTATACTGTTCTTCTCTGAGAGAAGAAAAGTTCAAGGGTGCTAACTCTCTGGCAGACTTTGAGGAAAGAAACGAGGGGCATAGATGAAGCCCCTGAGAAATACGGACCAGACGATTGCCAATTTCATTGGCAACATCTAGTGGGTTTGCTATATCAACACCGGCAACCCACAGAACAGGAGCCGGGTCAGGAGAATATTTACCACTCCGTTTTCGTACTTTTTTCCAGACTGCACTCATAGAGGAAGCAGAGGTGGCGGTGGAGACAATCTCGCCAGCAAGTGTGTTTAGCGTCACAGATGACACGGTGAGCAATCTCACGCTTCTGCTTAAAATCAAGAAGTCTCTCCGTGGTTCTATTGTACCGGCACCTGCCCCATGCAGCGCGTTTCAAACGTACTGCATGAGCACAAGCAGGAGACCACCAAGGCACTCATTTCTCAGAATGCCTGCCCGAATTTGGAGTACAGAATGAGAAGCTGTGGTTAAAATGGAGGACGAGGTGTTATAGAAGCTCATCAATGGAGGACGAAGAAGGAATCTCACTAAAAACAGTTAGTTGTGAGTAAAGGTTCCAATTTGCCTGATCAAATTGCCAGCGTGGGTTACAAAGAGGTGGTGAATATGAAGGGGAAGTAAAAATGATTGGGAAATGATCGCTGTCATGTAAATCCGGTAAAACAGACAAGGTGAAGTCTAATACGGCGGAGGAAGTGCAGACTGAGAGATCGATGCAAGAGAGAGCATGAGTCCGAGGATCAAAATGGGTGCGAGTACCTGTATTTAAAACATGGAGGGGGTGGGTAGCAAGAAGAGCCTCTAACTGAATGCCACGGGAGTCACAGTGAGACCCCCCCAGAGGAAATGATGGGCATTAAAATCGCCAAGTAACAGAAGTAGTTGTGGTAATGGCGAAACAAGAAAGGCAATATCCGGGATATATAATGCTCGAGAAGGAGAGAGATACAAAGAACAGAGTGTATACCACCTATGCAAGTGGATACGGGCTGCTGTGTAATGCAGTGAAGTATGAACAAATAGCTGATGGTACGGAATATCAGTGCATAGAAGAAGGGCACTTTCATTAAAGGTCCCATCAGGAAAAGGATCTGAAGAATTCAATGAGATGGGATAGATAACGGCAGAGTGTAATTTTGGTTCCTGTAAGCAAACACCAACAGGGGAAAACTGGGAGAGCAACATCTGAAGCTCACCGTGATTACCCCTGAGCTGCGAATATTCCACTGTAAATAGGCCATGATTGGCAACGATAAAGATACCTGGAATCCGCAGGTAAGGGTACCTACGGACTAGAAGGGTTAGAAAAGTCCACATGCAGTGGCAAAGGAAAACGTTCAAGTAGCGAGGGAATGGTGCATTTTGAAGAAAGGAGTTGCGCAGATGGAGAAGAGCAAAGAGAAGGAACAGAGGGTGGATCAGTGTCCATTCATGGTTTTGTGTCTGCAATATATTCAGAGATTGCTTCAAGTGTTTCGGAGTTCAGAGACGTCGTATGGGAGACAATATTGGAGATGGGAGGAGGAGTTTGAGTAAAGATTGGAGCTGTAATGGACTACCAAGGTAGGGGGGGAAAGGGTGGAGGGAACTGGAGAAGTGTGGGAAGGAACAGAAGAGGCAGAAACCTGGGAGGTGGCAGAAAAGGAAGGAACTTAGGAGGGGACATGGGAGGAAGGCACAGTACGAGGAGGAGGATGAACCTCCACACTTGTAACAGAGCCTGTGAAAGGGGAAGACTTAGGTACAGAGACCGGGAAGGTAAAATGTGGAGGTGGATGAAGGGAAGGAGGGGTTAAAGGAGATTTGTTGGACCTCTGAGAAGTAGAGGGACGATTGGGAGGTGGTGTCGTACGAGGTCTTGTCAATACCGGGGTTTGTGAGGGAGAACATGAAGTGAAGACAGACTGAGGTGAAGTAGGGACGTCCGAGTCCAGGACAGCAGAAGAATTAGATACAGGAGTGATTATGGGACTGGCAACCGCAGAGGAAGCTGCAGAAGATGGGACCCCAGAAGTGGGGGGACGTTTTGAAACACGAGAATAAGAAACACAGGGTAGTCTCCCTTGGAGGCGGAGATGAGAAACTGCCATAGTATAAGGGAGACCTTCTGCCTCTTTGAGGCAACGAATTTCCCACTCATTTAAGTAGACCTGGCAACGGCGAGAGTACGAAGGGTGAGCCTCATGACAATTAAGGAAAGAGTGAGGTCGACTGCAAGATGTATTAGAATGGTCATCGGCACCACAGACTGGGCATTCGGCTATAGATCTGCAATATTTTGCTGGGTGGCCAAATCGCCAGCAATTCCTACACTGTTGCGGTGTAGGGATCACCTTCTGAATTTGTAACCGATGTCCTGCTACATAAACAGAGGATGGGAGTTCACAGCTGTCAAAAGTTAAACGAGCCACATTGCAAGGGTATCATCTCCGTCCGTGGGCGGGAAGAACATAAGTGTCTACCTTAAGAATTGGGAAATCTTGGAGTTCCAGCTGTTCGAGAATGTCATTGCCACATGTCTGGAAATTCTGTTGGACTATGGTATGGGGCAGAATAACAGTACCACTACAAGAATTGAGGGAATGATGTTTTTCGATAGTGATAGGAATAGTATCGATATGTGAAAGAAGAGAGAGATCATGAGCTTGGGTAGAATTCTGGACCGTGATGATGCGCGTACCACTCTTAAGAGCATGAAAGGAAATATCTCTACCAACGTGGCGTAGGAGCGCTTTGCCAATACTACGGTCAGAAAGATAGGAAGTAGAAGAAGTCGGTCGTAAAGAATTTAGTCCATTGTGTGGTCCGAAACTGACTGAGGAGAGGGGATGTATGATGTGTCGGTCTTTTCCGAGTAAAATGGGAAGGTAACGAAGTAACATCGTCAGGAGATTGTCGTTGGTGTTTAGAAGTGGGACCAGAGTCGGTCCGATTTCTGGCGATTCGAATATCATCGCACCATAGAGGGAGAGGCCGGAAGCATAGTCAAAGGAGAGCAGAGGTCAGACAAATTGAAGGAGTCAGTGGTAGCCCGGGTACCAGAAGCGGGAGAGGAAACAGCACCAGCAAGAGGTACAAAGAGTGGCCAAAAGATGAGGCGAGGTCAGAACAGGGTGCTGTAACAATAAGGGGCCCGGGGATAGTGGGGTCATGGATTTGGGACTCCATGGTTAGGTTACTTCTTTCTTTTTGTTTTTTAAGAAAAAAAAGAAAAAAATCAAAATAAAAAAAGAATAAAAAGGGGGGACCGGGGAGGGATAGAAAGGAATGAAAGAACCAGAAATCTCACTCCGTGCCCAAGAGGACCTTCTTCTTATGACTAGAGCTTTGGTAAGATGGGTAAGGAAGAAGGATGGGTAAAGACAGAAATGTTGGAAAAGGGTGGGAGGGGGGAGAGAGGTAGGATATAAAAGGTAAGTGGCCCAACCACTTTGGTGTAATTTAAAAAGTGTATGTGAGATAATAAGATATTCTTAAAGGGGTATAATACTAACCCATAAGAGTCACATAGATATAACAGATATATAAGTACATGACTCTGAATTGGTAGTAAATATACAAGTTGCAATTGCCCTTTTTTTTTTTTTTTTTTTTTTTTTTTTTTTTTTTTTTTTTTGCGATTGCACAACGGATATTTAAGCGACAATGAAGGCAATAATTTCCTGGCCAGTTTATAAAGGATTACTTGACAATGGCTTCTTACAGGTGGTGTCCCACCATAGTAAATATTGCATAATTTTTACAGTAGATTGTTATATAAGATGTCTCCCTAATTGGGGGCGATGATTTTCTCAGTAAACATAGAAGGGTTTTGGTGGTACCCAATCTTCTTCATCAGGGAGGTTGCTCAATATCATGGGTCGATGGTAATCATATTTATGGATAAAACGACGGACCCTCTGTGGGAGAGTCATTCTTTGAGTCCTGTGAGGAGGAGTATTGATGGTATAATCCGTGGTATTTACAATTTGTATAGGATGTTCTCTATCTGGCATGTATAGTTCTTGCATTGTATAGAGTTTTCTTTTTCAGGGTGTCAAGGCGTACATTTAAGGCAGTAATATCTTGTTGTACGTGTAAATCTGCCATTTTAACTCTCTCCTCCTGGTACCTGTAATGAAGCGAAGAGCTCTATTCTGGACCCGTTGCAACCGTAGCATGAGGTCCAAGAGGACCTCGGCACCGCAAGTAGTGCAGATGCAGCATGGAACCCGTGCCATACCCTACCCTTCATGCCAGTAAACTAGCAATCCGGGATAGCAACCTCACATCTGCCGAGCTACCTCGGTGGACAAAAGAGAGGGCGGCCGGATGTCTGCCACAAAGCGGCCACCACCCTCCGAATCTGAAAGGTGGCTTCCAGAGATACACCCGTCCCCCGAAAGACACCCAAAGCCACCCTCCGGGATATTGGAGAGGGATCGGGACATCCCCAGGCGATCCAGATCCCATGGCAAACTAAGCCACCGCCAAGAACCTCAACGGAATGGGATGGACCCCGGTACCCTTCCCCCTACCTATGAACTAGTGTGCCTGTGGGAAAAATCCCAAAGGCCAAAAAGAGGAAGGGCAAAAGGGAGGGGTGGGGAGGAGGAGGAGGAAAGGAAAAAGGGGAGGATGGGATAAGGAAGGGGAAATTGGGGGTAATTAGGTTCGGTCTGAGGAAGGAGACCGACAGGTCTAATTCCTCAGACCAAGAGCCTCTTCACCACGCCAAGGAGCCCCCCTTGAAGAGGACAGCATGTGAAAAGGATTTGGAAGTTATGGTTTTACCTAGAGTTTACCTGGAGAGGGTTTTGGGGGCCAACGCCCCCGCAGCCCAGTCTGAGACCAGGCCTCATGGTGGATCAGGGTCTGATCAACCAGGCTGTTACTGGTGGCTGCATGCTAGCTGACATATGCCCGGTTGGTCAGGTACTGACTTTAGGTGTCTGTCGAGTGCCTTCTTGAAGACAGCCAGGGGTCTATTGGTAATCCCCCTTATGTATGCTGGGAGACAATTGAACAGTCTTGGGCCCCGGACACTTATTGTGTTGTCTCTCAGTGTACTCGTGGAGCCCCTGCTTTTCATCGGGGGAATGTTGCATCTCCTGCCGAGTCTTTTGCCTTTATATGGAGTGATTTTCGTGTGCAAGTTTGATACCAATCACTCCAAGACCTTCCAAGTGCATTCCAGGGAATACTGATCAAGGACCTTCAACCGTTCCCAGTAGTTTATGTGCCTTATTCTGCTTGTGTGTGCCGTGAAAGTTCTTTGTACACTCTCCAGGTCTGCAATGTCGTCAGCCTTGAAAGGGGCCGTTAGTGTAACAGCAACCTTCAACCAAGACAACAATGCCTATGCGTACGTAATAAGGCAAATAGATTACAGACGTCCAGTGGTTATACTATAGCTTTACACAACATTAGTAAGGCCATACCTAGATTATGCAGCTCAGGTCTCGTCTCCGTTTTTACAGAATGGATATAAATGTTAGAAAACGTTCAGTTACAAATGACAAAATTAATTCATTGCATTAGAAATCTTCCGCTACGATCAGGTAGCGGAAGATTCTGACGAAGTCTAGCTTCTCAAGTAAGCTACCATTTGAGACTCGAAGAATTAGAAGAACAATTTCAAGGAGTTGATCTTGAGACTGAACTCAATAGATCAGGAACCGCTTTTGCTTCTAGTCAAATAGATGAAATATCGCAGGGTGCAGCCGCTGTTCTGAATTCGCCTATTACTGCGGGAATTCCTATTAATACTCTGCCTGTCACTCACCAGGGTGCACGACCAAAGGAATATCCAGGTACCACCAGTATCTGGATATTCAATTCCTTCCTTTTTGATACCGTCGGGGCATATTTCTCAAAAGTCAGTTTGAGAAACTAGAACCTCTAATAATCTTACAGACTACTCAAATTGAGGCTCAACATAAATTGAATGAAGAAGACTTCCAAAGGGAAACTCTCCGTTATGTAAGACAACAACGAAGTAACACGAGTGAAAGATGTACTGAATCCTCAAATGATGCTTTTAATATACAGAAAGCCGCATCTATGATTCCAAAATTTAATGACGGAGATTTAGTTACTTATTTTCTCTGAGAATCAGGAAGGTGCTATGCTCTGGCCCTGACAACACTGGGCAGTTTTATTACATACTTCATTGTCTGGTAAAACTCAAAGTTGTTCTGCTATGTTACCTTTTGAGAAGTATGTGAATTATGACTCCGTTAAGAAGGCTATCCTCGAGGCTCACGACCTCCTCCCAGCAAGTTATCAAAAAACTTTTAGAGCATTAAAACGCCAGCCAACTCAGTCATATGTAGATTTGCACGTGAAAAGAAAACCACTTTTGAGAGGTGATGTAGAGCCTCTAATTGTAATTCTATGGAAAGTCTTTCCCAGTTGATCTTGCACGAGGAATTCTATAACAACTTACCCGAAGACTTGCATAGGTATTTAATTGGTTGCCCCATAGTAAATATACTAGACAGCCTCACTCGCCGATAATTATGAAATATCTCAACAACTGATTGGCGAACGAAAAAGTGAAGAAACCGTGAATAAATATGCCCCTAAGAAAGGACGATCTAATCTTACAGAGGTACGTCACACACACAACCCTCGCCCAACCTCTTATCAAACCTCCGCACAAATTAATGATAAATTTAGATCTGACTCTAGGAAAAGTTCAAAGCCGGTAAGACATAACAGTGAGTTGACCTGCACCTATTGTATGAAAAAATGGCATTTAAGGAGACACTGTTATTGGTTAGAGAGGGATACAAGGAACGAACAAGTTCATTTCCCAACCCAAGTCATAGCTTCCCCGGCAACTCAAAAGAAACAGAACCACAGTTCCGAACAGAGTTCACGAGAGCGAATCAGCAGTCACTCTAGACGACTCAATACTAGAGCCATATCAGAACAAGATATTCACTCGGTTATGAGTCCTTACTTTGCTAAAGTTAAAGCTGGACTAGAAGAAGCTCAATTAGTTGAAGTTAACTCCTTCCGTGATACTGGAAGCTATTTAACCTTGTTGAAGCAAGGCATACTTCCTGTGAATGATAAGACTTACACCAAGCTAGATGTATTTATTTTTTATTTATTTATTTAATGTCTTTGCAAACAGTACATTGAGATTGTGTATATACAATAGTGGGTTGCAATGTAAAGAGAGCCTCTATTATGCCTTGGCATTATGGGCCAACTTAACATTATTGGCTTACATTCTACTTAATACTAAGAAGTAGTATATCATAGTTGTACAGTAGGAAAGTAATTATTTCATAGTTGTACAGTAGAATATTAATTATAAATTAATCAAAATTTGTATAATACAAAGATATATTTATATTCTAAAATGCTTTTGTGAAAAACAGATTCAATTATATTCCTGTCACCAATGGATAAAAGGTTCAATGTGATTGTTTCAGTTATGATGAGGGAGTACATAGGTGAGTAAATGTGTACTGAGTATTTAGCATTTAGTCTAGGGTGATTAAGTGGCTTTTGAGAAGAGTCTTAAGTTGATTTTCAGACTGGGTTACTTTAATATCTTCTGGTAATGAATTCCATATATTGGGGCCCTTTATGAGCATAGTTTTTTTACACAGTGTGATATGGACACGAGGTATATCAAAAAGAGATGTGTGTCTTGTGTTGTGGTCATGTATCCTGTTTAGGTTGGTGAGGAGAAGTTTGAGTGGTGGGTTTATATTTGCGTGTATTGTTCTGTGTATGTAGCAGGCACATGAATAAGTATGGATGTTCTTAATGGTAAGCAGATTCAGACTTTTAAAAATTGGTGGAGTATGCTGGCGGGAGTGGGAATTTATCACCATTCTTACTGCTGCCTTTTGCTAGGTTATTAGGGGTTTTTAGGCGATTTAATGATGTTGATCCCCATGCACAAATTCCATATGTAAGATAAGGGTATATGAGTGAAAGGTACAGTGCCAGGAGAGCTGATTGTGGAACATAGTACCTTATCTTTGATAGTATGCCTACAGTATTGGAGATTTTCTTGGTGATTTGTTGTGTGTGTGTCCGGAACTTAAGGCTACTGTCAAGATGGATACCTAGGAATTTTCCCTCTGAGTCTTTTGACTGATGATCCATTTAGCGTAATGTTAATTGGATCACTTGCAGCTATGTTTTCAAACTGAATGAAATAGGTTTTATCAGTGTTAAGGGTAAGTTTGCTAGTCATCATCCAGGCAACTATTTTCTGTAATTCAGCATTGACTGTTTGCTAGTATGACTGTGTTTGGGTGGGAAAATACATATGTAGTGTCATCTGCAAATAATATGGGTTTGAGTAGCTGTGATGCATTCGGTAGATCATTGATGTAGATGAGAGGAGTGGTCCAAGGACGATTCTTTGAGGGACTCCTACTGCGATTGGTTGGTTGGAGGAGTTTGCATCATTTGCATACACATATTGAGTTCTGTTACTAAGGTATGACTTTAGGTAGTTGAGGGAGTAGCCTATGGAGGCACCATTATAAGAGTGCCTCTTCACAGGATATATACCCAAACGCAAACCTATACTGGCTTTGTGTCGGTAGGTATATCCAGTGAAACTTCCTATTCAGGGCATTGACTTACTCATAGGCAACGATCTAGACTATCCGGGTATAAGCCGAGAGCCTCTAGTTATGGATAACTCTACTGACATCAACTATGCCATAGAAGCTCGAAAAGAGGATCCTACCTTATTCCCTCTCAATGTTATAACTAGAGCAATGTCTAGAGCGCATCAAAATCCTTTGCCAACTGAAGTCCAAGAGACGATGGGGATATAGGTCTCGGTTTATTGTTCATCAGAACCTTACAACCCGGATCTTCAAATCCGAAATATTCTATGATCGGCCCTTCAAGATTATTCTGATATTAGCTTGCTATCGAAAGAAGATTTAATTAGAGATCAGCCCCTCGGTCCATCCCTGAAAAAAAATACGAGAGATAGCAATTACAGAAGACGATGCCCAAGACCTGGACAACTGTTACAATCTTGGTAACGGTACATTAATGAAAAAGGAAAAGTCTCTTGTCATCCAACGATCACCTATCTACAAGTAAGCATCTAGCTGTACTACCTAATACCTTCAGAGAATTAGCTATTAGTTTTGCCCACCATAGTCCTATGGGAGGACATTTGGGAGTCAAGAAAGCCCTGGGCAAAATAGCTAAGCATTTCTATTGGCCCCGGATGAAGGAGACTGTGGAAAGTTACGTAAAGAGTTGTCAAGTCTGTCAAGTGACCGGCAAACCCTCGCACACACCTCCACCAGTTCCCCTCATTCAGATTCCAGTCAGTGGTGAGCCCTTCTCACGCCTGATAATAGATTGCGTTGGTCCGTTACCAAGGACTAAACAAGGGAATCAATACCTGTTTACAATTATGGATGTCATTATTCGATATCTGGAAGCTATTCCTTTGAGGAAAATTAATGCTTTCATCATTGTCCGAGCATTATTAAAATTTCTCTCTCAGGTGGGGATTCCCTGAATAATTCAATCCAATCAAGGTTCAAATTTTACCTCTAAGATGTTTCGTGATGCCTTATCTCGCCTCGGAATTAAGTCAGTATTCTCTGTTGCTTACCACCCTCAGTCACATGAAGCCCTCGAACGTTTCCATCAAACAATAAAATCAATGTTGAGAGTGTATTGCGAGCAGTTTTCCCGAGACTGGGACGAGGGAATACCATTCCTCTTGTTCGCCATAAGGGAAAGCGAACAAATAAGCTCAGGATTTAGTCCATTCGAATTCATTTACGGACACCAAGTACGCGGACCACTCACAGTATTAAACGATTCCTGGACGGGAAAATCAGAACCACCTTTAGAACATCAACTCTGATGCAAAAGTGTTTGTCAATACTGAGGGAATTAGCTTCAAAGAACTTGGCTACTGCCCAATCCAAGATGAAGCAATGTTATAATAAACACACACGCTCTTTCTCCTTTAAACCAGGTGACGGCACAGAAATTCTTACCAGGACATGCTCTACAACCTAGATATGAAGGTCCTTTGGAGGCGATTGAACTGCTTAATGAGGTAAATTATGGGAAGAGAACAGCAGAATATACTTATCACATAAACCAACTTAAGGCTTACCACCCAAGTCTCGTACCAATCACATCAGTTCTTTCTTTAATTGAGAATGAAAATGTATGACTGCCCAACATCTCTAAAGTGATAGAAGTACGTCTAAAATATTCAGAGACATTACAATTTGGAAAAAGCAAAAGATATTAAGGACTTGATATTATGTTACAAGGTTTTATTTGATGTCCCAAAGTGTTGCCCATTTGGGATTCATGACAGCCAAGTTAAGCCTTGTAAACAGTCACCTTATAGGGCAAGGCCCATGAAACAAGAAACATTAAACAAAGAAGTGGAATTTTTGTGGTCCCATGGTCTCAGAGTGGAGTAAAAGCCCATGGGCCTCTCCCTGTATATTAGTTCTGAAGCCCGATGGAACTTCCAGAATGTGCACTGATTATCGTAAAGTTAACGCTCTCACGGTACCGGATGGATACCCTCTACCCTGTATTGATGTACCCCTACGGTTTTGTAATTACTGCCACAAATCGGGGACATTTGGAAAACCAATGTAGAAGGAAAACTGAACGGAACTATGAAAACCCCAGGAGATACCCTACTCAAGTGATCTCCTCCCAGGTCCAAGCTAAAGCCCGGCCTGCAGGAACGAACTTGGAATCATCCAGTCCAGAGACCCAACAGACGAGATGACTACATTCTGAAACTGAGGTACGCGAGGCCATCGAACCTTACCTTGCTACAGGAAAAGTCGGCCTCGACGAAGAAAGGTTAGTTAACGTCACTACGTTTCGAGACACAGGGAGTTATCTGTCTTTATTGAGGACAGACGTATTGCCCTTTGATCATCACTCTGACACCAAGATAGAAGTCTTGTTAGAGGCGCCTTAATTAAAGTGCCATTGCATAAAGTGTTTTTGGAAATCACTGACTATGTGGGTTGGATAACTGTTGGCGTATCTAGTAAAGAAGTCCCTATTCAGGGTGTTGGACTATTGATCGGAAATGATGTATACCACCAAAGGATTTGTAAAGAACCGATGATGATAAATAACCTTTCTGAAACCCACTATGCTTTAGAAGCGTCAAACGAAGGTCCAGCATTATTTCCCTTAAACATTATTACTCGTGCTATGTCTCGCTCTGTAGATAGTGAAGGACCATCCGAAAATAAAGACCTGGGCTTGGATATACTATTTAGTAATGCAATCCAAACCGGATTCTTTAAACCTAGCCAAGCTCTGATTAACCCCGAGTGTTCTGCTGGAAATGGTCTTGGAAGAAATGATCTGATTCAGGCTCAAACTTTAGATCCAGACTTGAATCATTGTAGAAGTATAGCAGTTTCTGAGGAGCAGGCCAAACTATTAGAAAATTGTTATTATTACAAGGATGGTATCCTTATGAAAAAGGAGACAAGTAATGGTTCCAAGGACGTTAGGCATTTAGTAGTATTGCCAACTTCTTTCCGAGATACCACTCTTGAGTTTTCTCATAATAGTCCTCTACGTGGACGTCTTGGGACAAGGAAGACTAGAAAAAATAGTAAAACATTTTTATTGGCCTGTGAGGAAATATGTTAAAGAATGTCACATTCGCCAGAAGGCAGGTAAGCTTGCTCATGAACCCTCCCCGGCCCCCTAGTTCCTATTCCTCATTGTCCTCGTCACACTCGGGCCGTGTGGACCTGCTGCGCAGATGCTCCTAAATCAGCTGGTTTTCTGCACAGTTTTCCTGTTTTTTGAGCAATCAAAATGGCGGATCGACATGGTTGCCGTGTGAATACAGTCTGTGTTGAATTGGTTCGTGGCACACTTACCGGTTAAACGATGCAGGTGTTACTTCCTACGATCTTCGGTGAAGTACATGGCATACCGAATGAGGAATTGTATGGCGTAGCACTCAACGGAGTTACTAGAATTTTCATCAAGCTTAAGGATGCAGGTTACTATTCCAGCATCGTTAACGAATATCATGAGAAGAGGATGGCCGTGAACACTACAGTGGAGGTATGCGTTCATGATGTTTCAAGCTATGTGACGTGGGTCAAAGTGAGGAATGTGCCGTTTCAAGCAGTGGCGCACGATGTGAAAACGGTTTTCAGAAATTATGGAAAGATCCACGTAGCGGAATTGGGAGTGTGGAAAGATGGACCGTATGTGGGGTTGCCCGAAGGTTCTTTTACACTGAAGATGACTTTATGGCAGCTGATTCCTTCGTATGTACAATTGGACGATTTCAGAACCCAGGTCTTCGTGTATTATACTGGACAGAGGAAGACTTGCAGATTGTGTGGGTCATTTATTTGCATGGCGGCTCAATGCCACGAAAAGGCAGGACGGAGGGAACACACATCATCGCCGGTAATTCAACAGCCAGGCACAGCCGTGTCGGAGGCAGGTGCAGTCGCACGACAGGCACCTAAGTTGGAGTGAGGAGATCGACAAGGCAGAGAAGGAAATGGACGCATGTGTCGCGTTACCCGTTGGAACGGAACCTGTAACAGAGATGAAGAGGAAGGAAGATGATGGGTGTGCAGAGCAACAGGATGGATTGCTGGAGGTTTCAAACTCCTTTCTAAGTGAGGTGGAGGGCACTCTGGAGGAAACGAGGAGTGGCCACACGTCGGAGACATCACACGATGCTTTAGTGCCTGGGTAGACCTTGTGCACTAATGGAACGGTGCACACAGTTGTGGCAGAGGTACACATGGAGGGAATGGAAGATGAGGAAGTGTGTGGTGAAGGAGGTTTTTGCAAGCGAACGGCTGGAACATCGGAGATGGATGACGTCCTAACTCCAGGGCAGAGGTCGGGGAAAAAGTCGTTGAAAAAATAGATGAGCCACACGGAGAGTGGGGGAATGGCAAGAAGGAGATGAGCAGTTCAAAGGTCATTGGGGGGATTGGGGGCTTGGTCAGGCAGGGTGCCAAACGAGGAACTATCCAACAGTCAGGTATTGTGGGACACCTACCAAGGCAGAGGGGAAAGCCGCCACTATTACAGTAATTTCAAAGTTGTGATGATTAATGTAAATGGTGGGTCTATGAGACTGAAAGGAGGTGTGACAGTGGCTGTAAAGGAGAACAGTCCTTTATGTATTCTGCGGTGGGAAGAGGGAAGGGGGAGGGTGGTGTGGGTGGACGAAGAGTGGGGAGAGACTAGAGTATGTTTTATAGGGGTTTATATGCCGGCAGAGGGCACTGTTAGAGTTAGAGAATTTTGTACAAGAAGTTTTGATGTATCACTTCAGGGGTTTACTTTTAGTCATTGTCATTGGGGGAGACTGGAACTGTATCATAAGGGGAGGGGATGTGGAGCCAAGGGGGGCGGGGTGTGTGTTAGGCGCACTAGGCAATGTTTTGCAGGATGTGGGGGTTAGGGATGTTGGGGGGAGGGGTGAATGGCAAATAGAGTTTACGTTTGTCAGGAGGGGTTATTCGGCACGATTAGATAGGATCTATACAACGGATGCGGTTAGTGTGATGGGAGCGAGAACTTTGGACATGGGGTTTTCTGACCATAGGGTGGTCATGGCAGATCTGGATTGGGAGGGCATGATTAGAATACAATCAGGTTTTTGGAAGTTGAATACCAGACTTGTGAAGAGCGAGGGGGTGAGTGTGGGGTTTAGAGAATGGTGGCAAAATTTGTGGGGTACTAGTGATCGGGAGTTGAGTCTTTTGGAATGGTGGGAAGGTAGAGCCAAACCAGGTATAGCGGGTTTTAATAAACGGAAGGGATGGGAGGAGGCGAGGTGGAGGTATGGATTACAAAATTATTTAGAGTATCAGCTCAATGAGTGTTATGAGAAGGGGAAGGGAAGGCAGTACGGAAACATAGTGCAGCTCAGAGATAGGTTGGCGGAGATACATAATGAAAGATTTGATAAGGGTAAGGGCGGGAATGGAGGCAGTGCCGAGGGATGATAAGCCTTTAGGTAGTGTTTTGCGAAATTTTAGGACTAGGCAGAGAGTCAACCATTTCATACTTGGAGGTTAGTGAGGATTTGGGTGAATATTATAAGGGGCAAAGGCTAAATACCACAGAGGGAATGAGCAATTATGCTGATTATTGGTTTCAAAAAAAGTGGAAGAAGGGGGTAGTAGGGAATGATTTTCAGGAAGTGTGGGGGGGGCATGATTTAGGGACGTGTGGGGAGGAGATGGCTGGGATGGACGGAGTGATTCGTATGGATGAAGTGGAAGAAGCAGTGTTCAACTTAAGTACTGGAAAGGCGCCGAGAATAGATAGGATTTCGATTTCTAATGATTTTTATAGGGGTCAATGGAATCTTATTAAGGACTGTCTAGTAAAAATAATGAATTGTATGCTAAGGGAAGGAAAGTTAGGAATAACACATAGGACAGGTGTGGTTGTGTTGGTAAGGAAAAAGCAGGAGGGAAGAACACTGAGTGGGTACAGGGCTATATCATTAATGTGTACAGAGTAAGATTTTTGCAAAGATACTGGGAAAATGGGATGAAGAAGGTGGTAGGTGGGGTAGTACATAAGGGACAAATGGGGATCCCGGGACGAAGCATGAGAGATGGGCATGGGTGCATTAGGGAATTTTTGGAGAGTTGTAATGGATGTAGTATTTTAGGTATTGATTGGGAGAATGCATATGATTGTGTGAATAGGGATTTTCTTGGGGCTAGTTTGAGACGTCTGGGTTTTGGTGGCGGAGGAGTAAAATGGGTTGATATCCTGTATTCTGAGGCGGTGGTAAAAGTGCAAATAAATGGTAGGTTGGGTAGGATTGTGGAAATGGAGAGAGGTCTGAGACAAGGGTGTCCTTTGTCTCAAATTTTGTTCGCGTGCATACAGAACCCGTTTTATGAAATGCTTGAGGTGGGGGGGGGAAGGTCAAACGGCAAGGTGGCAGAATTCAATGAGGTGGTAGGATATGTAGAAGATACAACTGTACTGATCACTGGTGTGGAAGGATTGAGAACGATAGGAAGGGTGTTGGAGATGTTTGGGAGGGTGTCAGGAATGCGTGTAAACAGAGCGAAATCGTGCTTACTAGAAATAGGTTCTTGGGTGGGGGGTGGATTGGGGTTGGAGTTTGGGTGGGAAGTGGTGGAATGGCTGAAAATTTGTGGAATTATATATATGGCTGATGACCAGGAGGCTCGACGAGTGAACTCGGAGTTGGTGGGAGAAAAGGAAGTGAATAGGATATGGAGCCTAAGGGCATGGAATGTTACCTTACTACAAAGGGCGATTGTCATAAATACTTTGGTCTATAGTAAAATGTGGAGTGGAGTGTTTCCTTTAAGGGTGCATGAGGTACACAAGATACAGAGGCGGGCGTTACATTATGTTTGGGGTTTTGGGAGGGCATGGCTCAGTAAAGAGGTGGTAATGTCAAACATACATAGAGGAGGAGTGGGACTTTTGGCGCTGGAGCTGAGAATGAAGGGACTGTATGTAAAACAGAGGTTTGTGAGGGAGGGGGGGGTGAGAAGGGTAAGAGTTGGAAGGGTGATGGAGGATGCGTGAAGGTGGTGGTGTGGAAAGGACTTACGTGAATGTGAGAATATACTAAGATTGTTGTTAGTGGTTGGAGAGGCAACAAAACTTAGGATCGGACAGTTGGTGGAGACGAGTGGGAAAACGGAAACCATGCAGGTGGTATTGGTGTACCCCTTGTATGATTGGGGAAAAACATGGAATGATTTCAGAAAGCTTAGGTTAATGCCGAGAGTGAGGGAGTTGGTTTATAGATTTATAATGGGAATTTTAGCTGCATTTTAGACTGCATTGTGTATAATGGGATTGGTGAGAGAAGCGACATGTGATCATTGTGATGAACCAGAAACAGCTTTCACGCTGTTTATTTCTGTGAAGAGTTGGGGGGAGGGGGGTTCGGTTGTGGTTGGCAAGAGTTTTCAGATTGTTGGGTGGGGGTGCAGTAGAGATTCTGTGAGCCTTAACTTTTGAGATACGAGGGGTCTCTGAGGACGCGAGATGGGGTATTATGTACATAGTGGCGGATTTCCTGTATTTTTCTTGGAGAATGGGGGACACGGGGGGGGATTAGAATTAGGGCAATTGCGGCAGGTATATATTGAACGGTCTACAGGAATAAACTCATTTATGGGGAACAGTGGAAAACACTTTCCGGAGTCATACTGCAAAATTGCATTCAATGGACTCATTATTTTGGCGTGCTAATTATATGTAAGGGACTGTTTTCTCTTTAAGAGAGGTCACTTTTTTTTTTTTTTTTTTTTTTTTTTTTTTTGGAGGGGGGAGAGCTTGATGTAAGGTTTTCGAGAGAGATTGTGTGATATGGAAGGGCATGTAAAGTGTGGTTGTTTTTGTCATGTATGTTGCGTGTGACAGGTTTTGTAAAGCCCGTTTTTGTATCGCTTCACGTTTTGTGCTAAAAAAAAAAAAAAAAAAAAAAAAAAAAAAAAAAAAAAAAAAAAAAAATAGCTATTAAAGGAGAGTTCAAGTGAAGTATCAGGTCTAAAGATGAGATAAAGAAAGTGTTTTGGAACGTATTATTATACCAACTACATTGAGCACATGTAGGGTGTACCCACTAGTTAATTTTATGTACTTCAGAGAATATATTACGAAAAAAGTGATGGTTTTAAGGAATTTTTTCACATATTGTGTCTTACATATTTATAATTTCCAGTGTCATGTGACACTTCGTTACATATTTAGGTCAGTATTGTTAAATCTGGTATTCATACCGTCATGGTTTTGTCCTGTGTAATATAAGCCATAAGTTGCATGATTACAGTTGGGCCCCTTTGGATGGTAGAGTTTTAGGGGATGGTCAGGGTAGATGTTTAAAGGGGAACTTGTATTTGCTAAATAACTGATATATGGGGGTTGTGTTCGATGGTTTATAGGAAACTGTGTATTATATGTCTGTAAGGGTTATTGTCTAAGTGAAATGTTAACTCAGGTATTGGAAGCCATGTTTGAATGGTAATTATAGCCTTTGAGCATTGATAGTTGGTATGTTCTTTTGTCATTTTGTTTTATGTATTGTAAATTATGTATTTAATACAGGTCCGGCTATCCGCTTATATAGTAGTTATCATGGTGGGGGGAATGGGGGTTTTATAAGTTATTAATGCAGGTCTTTAGAATCTTTTGTTAGTGGTAGGAGGACTTTTTGGGCCACAGAGCTCTTATCTCCATTATCAGTTTTGGAGGTTGTACGGCCTAGGTCGCTTGACGTGGATATTGCAACAGTTAGAATGTTGATCATGGAATATGATGTACTATGTTTTATTTTTTGTTTGGATACCTTTTAGTTAAGGCAGACGTTTTTATATTTTTAATTTTTATATTTTGTAATATGACGTTTAAAAAAAATCCTATTCCTGCACGAGGAGAACCTTTCTCTCGTCTAGTTATTGATTGTGTGGGACCCCTGCCAGAGACCCATCAGGGAAACCAATATTTATTTACAATCATGGATACTAGTACGAGATATTCGGAAGCTATCCCTGTAAGAAAAAATTACTTCTCGGGTGATTGTTCGTTCCTTATTAAAGTTCTTTTCAAGTGTGAATCCCCAGAGAAATTCAGTCAGACCAAGGAGCGAATTTTACTTCTAAAACTTTCAGAGAAGCAATGTCCCACTTTGGTATAGGATCTTTGTTGTCCACGAGTTATCACCCTCAATCCCAAGGAGCACTGGAACGTTTTCACCAGACTAAAATCTACGCTAAGAGCATAGTTTTCCAAAGACTAGGATGAGGGGATACCTTTATTGTTGTTTGCATTATGAAACAGTGAACAAGGGAGTACGGGTTTCACTCCATTTGAACTTATCTACGGGCATCAGGTTCGAGGCCCACTAGTAGTGTTGAAAGATACTTGGACTGGCAAGACAACATCCTCTATAAAATCATCACTAGCTCTGATGCAGGAACGTTTATCTTACGCTAGGGACTTAGCCACAGAAAATTTTGCTAAGGCTCAAAGAAAAATGAAACTTTGGTACGACCAACGAGCGAAAACCCGCTCATTTCAACCTAAAGATTTAGTAATGGTTCAAAGGTTAGTTGCCGGCCATGCTCTCTTACCACGTTGCCAAGATCCGTACGAAATCGTCAGTAAAGAAAATTATGTAAATTATGTAGTTAAGATACCTGGAAAAAGAAACAAAGTATTTCACATAAATCAAAATCTTATTCCAAAACACTACCTACGACATCCATCACTACCTTATCTACAATCCAAGAAAATACATCAGAAGGTGTCAAAAGAGCCGACGCTCACCTTAATTAAAAATTCTGAAGCTCTACTCAATCTTGATAAACTTCTTAATCTGGACGATTCAAAAAAGGCAAGAAATAAGTAACCTCATATTAAATTATAAAAGCTTATTTAGAGATGTGCTAAAAACTTGTACTCTAGGGTATCACGAAGTCGAGCTCCTCGATTCTCGTCCAATCAGACCACCACCTTATAGAGCGAGCCCAGCTAAACATCAGATGTTGAAGCAAGAAGTTGACTTTTTTCTCGAGCATGGCCTTGTGGAACGAAGTAAGAGTTCTTGGGCGTCACCTTGCCTGTTAGTTCCCAAGCCAGACAGAACATTCCGCATGTGTACGGACTACCATGAGCTTAATTCCGTCACAGTACCGGACAGATACCCTTTTCCTCGAATAGACGACCTGATAGACACCGTCTCCAGCTCTACATTCGTGAGTCGACTTGATTTACTGCGAGGGTATTACCAAGTCCCTCTTACTCCAAAGGATAGACACAAAACAGCCTTTGCAATTAAAGATAGTCTGTTCAATTAGTTTTTTTTTTTATTTTTTATTTAAAAAAAATACATTAACTAAACAAAAGTAAACAGAGTCAGATTATCGACAGACAATATAAAATCATTATGGAAACACTGCGCCATGCAGTAATGTCAAAATATATACACTTCGTGCAGCTGATTGATGAATACTGCCATGATACATAATTCCATTGCAACACAATATAAATGTGCGAGTAAGACAAAATACAGAATCCCCTTACCCCTCCCCATCTACAAAATCTAATATACACACACGATAAAATTACATGCAGCAAAAATGCAAGCAGTATAACGACCCCCCCCCCCCCCCGTTTACCTCAGTCCACCAAATTGTACAACATTACATCATTGTTTATTTAACTTATAAAGTAACCAAACCAATTTTAACCTAAGAACATATTATATTAATGACAATAACAACTCTACAGTAATGACAAAACGCCAACTGCTATCCTAACATTTTAAATGTATCAAAACACATTTTACAATGTATACATTGTGCTAAACATAGCTCACTGGCGCCTAGACACCAACAGTTCTAACAGGTAAAATACAATACCAAATATATAACAGTACCACAATAAATACTCCTGCCACCGACTGTAGCCATGTCCCATCCCCTATACTCTATCCACCTTTCATATATATGCTTTCCTACATGTACACTAAGCACACTCGTACATTACACCTAACTTGTTCAACTAACAATATGTAGCGCACACAGTGACTTAAAATGTTCGTCATGACTCATACCCTAACATTAAATGACCAATACAGCTCTGTTTTAGGTCTCGTATATATGAGGGAATAACTCCATCCAGTTACAGTACATATAAATCAGTGTTTTGTTATACATAACATAAAACAGTGACAACCGCCAGATATCCGTACAACATAATGCAAAAGGTTGATTAACACGTGATAACAGTCCTCTACAAAACCCAGGTATCCCCGGGTGCACAGGACAAGCATAAGCAAGGTACATTAAATGGAACAATACATGTAAAGCATACAGTTCAATAGAGACTCCATATCACTACAATGGAAAACTAATCATACAAAAGCAGACATGTGGATTATTGCAATTTAGATTAACCAAACAGCCAATGTTGCAACTATAGCAACTGACAAAGCCATTGCTCATCCACACCAATAACATACCAGACATTGTCCACATCGCCCTCGGGCCGTGCGGACAGGCTGCGCAGTAGCTCCCGAATCATCTGGCTTTCTGCGCAGTTTTCATATTCGTCTCTCAACTCTTGAGTAGAGAGGACGTACTTGGAACTGCGCTCTGACCCCTGGTGGCAAGTGACAGTTTTTTCATCATGGCGGAGAGTGGCCGCAGACGTGTGAACACTGTTTGCAATTAGTGAGGGACGTGCTTACTGCCCAGAATACCAACATGTTGCTGATGGTGATATTGCGGGATACGTACGGCATCGCTAATGAAGATCTTTATAGAGTCTCACTGAATGGTGTGGCACACATTTTTGTCAAGTTCCAGCTGAGCAGTACATATGACAACATGGTGGTCAAGTATCAGGACGTGGTTAAGACGGTTACCCCTGGCATTAGTGTCCGTCTTCATGACGTATCAAGATTCTACACCTGGGTCAAGGTGCGTAATGTACCTTTCGAGGTGGATGAAAGTGATTTACGGCATGTGTTTGGACGATATGGGACGATCCACATGGCGACATTGGGACGTTGGCGAGATGGGCCACTAGTTGGCTTCCCTGAAGGGACGTTTTCCTTGAAAATGTTCCATCATATGTGGGAATGGAGGACTTCCGGACTCAGGTGTACGTAACATACACAGGTCAGAGGCGTACGTGCCGTGTGTGGGGGGCGTACGACCACATAGCGCCGACTTGTCCAACGAGACGTGGGAAACCTGAAGCTGAGGCGGGATCTGATGGTACTACGGACCAACTGACTTATGCAAAAGCAACGCAACGTAAGCCTTTGTCACGGGAGGCGTGGAGTGTGGCGGTGGAGAGGGAGGAGGCGTCGTCGCCTGAGTGTGTAAAACTCACTGGACTCGACGAGGACGTAGGCTTGGTGTCGGCAAAGAGTGGTGAGGAGTCTGCAATTGCACACCATGTTTTGGAAGCTACAATTCAGGAGGCCCTGGGCGGCTTACTGGATGTTTCGGTCAATGCTGGCTTGGATGATGCGAGTGTAGAGGCTGAGGTGGGTGGCCTCAATGAGAAGGTTGTGAGTGATGAGGGGCAGATCCAGAGTGTGGCAGTGGAAGTCCACAGGGAAGATGCCCAGGAGGCGGCGAAGCGTGAGAAGCGTGGCTCTCGCAAGAGGACGGCTGTCATTTCTGATAGTGAGGATGTTTTGACGCCTGGGCAAAGGACGGGGAAGAAAACCTGGCATGATCTAACGCCTAGAGAGAAATGTGGTTTAAAGAATGTAGAGCATGAGCAAGGGGAAGGTGATGGGAAGTGTGGGGGGCGGGGTGGGGTTTCTCGCCAGGGTTCTAAGTGTGTTGGGGTGGCTAAGGGAAATCCCTCATTACGGCCTTCAGGTGTCTTACTTTAAATGTTAATGGGTTGAAGGCAGTGGGCAAATGTAAAGTTCTGGAGGGTTATTTGAGGAGATGTGCCAGACTTTGTGTTCTTGCAGGAGCATAATTATAAATATTTAGGTGAATTGTCAATTACCGGATATGACGTGTACATGGGTTGCTCTACACGACTGAAAGGTGGTGTGGCGCTATTAATTAAGGAAGCCAGCCCGTTTCTTTTGCATAGGTGTGAGGTAGGGGAGGAGGGGTGAGTGGTTATGGTCAAGGGTATGTGGGGAAGGGTTCGAGTGGGTTTCATTGGGGTGTATGGGCCGGCGGAAGGGGACATGGGTGTTAAAAATAGATTCTTTAGGGATGTCCTTGTCTACCATTTCAGAACGCTGCCAGGTATTACAATTATAGGGGGTGATTGGAACTGTGTTGTCCGACGTAAGAGTGTAGAGCCTAGGGGGAGAGTTTTTTTTCGGGGTTTTTAGGGGATCTGTTGAGAGGTGTGAATGTAGTGGATGTTGGAGGGGAGGTGAGCAGAGTGACGCATACGTTTATTAAGCGTGATTATGCGGCGAGGCTTGATCATCGTATTTATGCATCTCGGGGGGGGTGAGGGTGAGCAGTGTGTGCGCGCGCGCGTTGAATGTGAGCTTCTCTGATCATCGTGGGGTTCTGGTGGATTTAAATTGGGAGGGTTTGCCGAAGCATTTCAGAGGTTTCTGGAAGATGAATGTTGGGTTATTGAAAACAGGGGAGGGGAGGGAATCTTTTGCTCGCTCTTGGAAAAGGTGGTGGGCTGATGGAGGGGGGGGTTGATGTCATTGGGTGGTGGGACTCGGTCGGTAAGGGAAAGGTGAGGGATTTTTATCAGAAGAGGGGAAAGGAAGAGAGACAGTTTCAATACGGGATTTTAAATTACCTTGAGGGTCAACTACAGGAATGCTATATGGGGGGGGGTGCATATCCGATGGGCGAGATTGAGGGTTTGAAACAACGGATTAGGGATATTCACAATTGCAATTTTGATGCTGCAAGGGTTGCAGGGGGCCTTGATGAGGTCTTATGGGGGGACCGTCCATAGGTGTATGTCTTGTGGGAGCAGGGGACACGTCGTAGGGCAACAGAGAGGTGATGAGTTTTCGGGTACAGGAGCAATTGGCGGGATATCGTCAGGGGCAGGTGCTTTCGTCTACAGAGGGTATGGGTTATGTGGATGCGTGGTACGAGAAGAATGGTAAAAGTGTGGGGGTTGTGAGGCCTTAGGCGCAATGGGCGAATGGGTAAACTGTAATCTAGTGCATAAGGATCGATTGAGTTTGGGAGGGCCTATAAGTGAGGAGGAGATTAGGGTGGCAGTGGACGGGATGAACATGGGTAAATCGCCTGGTATTGATGGCATCCCTTGTGATTTTTATAGGGAAAACTGGGAGTGTTTGCATGGGTTTTTAGTGGAGTTATTTAATGCCATGAAAACCAGGGGTAGGTTGGCGGAGCAGCAGAGAACGGGTGTAGTGGTCATGGTCCCTAAAAAAAAAAGTCTTGTGAATGTGTGCATGACTACCGTTCAATCACCTAAATGTGTGGCGATTACAAGATCTTTGCTAAAGTGTTGGGAAATAGGTTGAAAGGTGTTCTTGCCAGCGTTTTGGACGAGGGTCAATATGGAGTGCCTGGGCGTTCGATGTGTGTGGGGCAGGGGATTATACGTAGGTTTATAGATGAAAGTGGGGGAAACATCAAGGGTGGGGTTTTAGCATTAGATTGGCATGCTGCGTATGACTGTGGAGCGTGAGGCGGTGTGGAAATTTATGCAATGGCAGGGGTTTGGGAAGGAAATCGTCAGTTGGACTAAGGTGTTGTATGAGAAGGCAACGGTTAGGGTACAAGTGAATGGTAGATTAGGTCAACCTGTTAGGATGGAAAGGGGTTTAAGGCAGGGATGCCCTGTGTCGCAGCTTCTCTTTGCATTACTCCAGGACCCGTTCTATAGGGCTGTGCATTGGGGCGTATGGGAAGGGATGGTGTGGGATGGGGTGTCTGTGGAACCGGGGATCGTTGGATATGTTGATGACCCCTCAGTGCTATTTAGAAGGTCTGAAGATTTACCTAAGGTTAGTAAGTTGGTGGCGAGTTTTGGCATGGCAACAGGGATGACGCTTAATAGAGACAAGTCGATGTTATTGAGGGTGGGGGATGGTGTGGGTGGGGTATATGAACAGGGTGAAGGTTGGTCCCTGGTAAGTAGACTTAAGGTATGTGGGGTTGTTCACATGGAAAATATCCTGGAGGCACGGAAGGTGAATTTGAAAGAAGCTGTAGATAGGGTTTTGGGTAGATTAGCGAGTTTGCATACAGGAGGTTTGACGCTGCACCAGCGTGCTATTGTGGTGAATGTGAAACTGTATAGTAAGCTATGGCATGTGGCAGGTATATATCCCTTGGAAACATGTGATGAGAAGAGTCTGTTGAAGCGTGTGTATCACTATATTTGGGGTTCGGGTTATGAATGGTTGTCGAGAGATGCGTGTTTACCGGTACGCCAGGGAGGGCTGGGGTTAAGATAGGTACACTGGCTCGGGTGGGTGGTGGGGAGGTAGTTGCTAGAGTTGTGGGTTTGTATCCGATGTATGCATGGAGTGATATGGGGGCGCCTGCAAGGGATGCAATTGAAGGCTGTGGTGCGGGAGGTAATGTTTAAATTTCTCCATAATATATTGCCGTCGGGGGAGGTATTAAGTAATAGGCGTGTGCAGGAGGGACGGGAATGTTGCGAGTGTGGGGGTATTGACACTGTTTTCCATGCAGTATATTTGTGAAAGGTTGCAACCAGTGAGAGTGGTTTAGCAGGGTTTTACGTATGGTGGGTGGGGATGGTATTTGTGTTCTACGGGCATTAAGCTTGGATGTGGGGGGGGGGAGATGCCGGTACAAAATGCGATGGGTTATCTGGTAGCCGACTTCGTGTATACTTCGTGGGCTTTACGGAGAGCGCATGTGGGGGAGCGAATTAGGGCCCTGGCAGCGATATTTTATGGGACACAAAGGAGAAATAAGGATATCACTGGGAATAGATGGTATTTCAAATTTTCAGATGGATATCGTAGCTTTCGAGTGGAGGACTTATGGGCATTACAAATTCAGGGGACGTGACGAGGCTGGCTTCTTGAAGAAGGCACGGGCGTGATTGGTGCATTTGGAGGACAAGAGGTGTAATGCGAGTTGTGTGGGTCAAGTGAGTGGATTGGTGTCAGGGAATTTTTAATGACATGTGTTATGCGAAGTGAGGGGTTGAGAAACTGGTATGAGTAAAATGGAGCTTAAATTTCGCAAGGTATGAAGTCTGGTACTTTATGTGACTGTGAGCCTCTTGTGTGCATGATGACTGTGAAGGTTCTTATTATGCTAATGTATCATTTTTAACAAATGTACTTTCTGTGTCTTGCAGAGTGTGGCTATGTATGAAGCGTGTTTAAGAAAGCTTCTGTATTAAGATATGTTGATTTATTTTTTTTTTTTTATTTTATTGGATTTTAATTTTTATATATTATTATTAATACTTAGTACTTCTATGAAGTGATGGTATGTTTACGTAGACTATTTTATTATGCTGTATTATGTAGGGGTTTAATTACGCTTTTGGAGAGGTATGTTGTGTCTGTGTATACCGCTGTATTCATTGTGGTTTTTGTACGTATGTTATACATGTCTTTATGCATTTGTATTTCCTCTGTTTTGCAGGAATGTGGTTATGTATGAAGCGTGATTCAGAATGTTTATATTTTCAACCATGTTAATTAATGTTATTTTATAGTTTTGGTTATGATGGTGACGGCAGATACAGCTGTTGGGAATAGGAGGGGGGAGGGGGGTGTTGTAGTGTGTGCTGTAGTGTGTGCTGTATTCTTATAGTAACTATTTGCACAGGGATGTTGCATACTGGTTGTTATAATGTTTCATTTCTAGTTTTCCATGAGCATCTATTTTATGTCAGCATGTTCAACTATATGCTTCCTAGTGTTGTGATTTACGTTCTGTGTTTTGTTTTCATCTATGTATTATTGTGTGTTTGTACCACTGTAATGTAACATTTATATATTGTTATTATGGGTTTGAACCACTGTAATGTAACATCGTGTATTGATGTTTTGTATTATTTTGTTATAATGTTTTAAGTATTATAAAATATGTTCCTAAACATATATGCTATAGGTCTAGCTATGTGATTATATAATATCTATTATGGTGGAGGAGATAGTGGTATATGATTTCTTATAGCATGTCTTTTAGTGCATTTTTGTACTAGGATGACATATGTGGGCCACACAGCTCTGATTTTTATTTATGCATGATGAACAGCCTAGGTGGCTCCAAGTGTATATAGTGACTGTCGGAATGTTGAGCAATTATATGGTGTGCTGTGCTTATGAATTCTCATTTGGATACCTGTTTGTTAAGGGATGGTGGTTTTCTATATATTTATTTTTTATGTTGTAATATTACGTTTTAAATATAAAAAAAAAAATAACATACCAGAACCAACCCACTCCCCCCCCCACTTCCACCCTTATCATACTACTGCTCAGTCCACTTTCACGCCAGATCATCGCTGTCCACCAGCCCATTACCGTCCTGTTCCAATTAATCCTCGAAGTTTTACCATCATATCGCGATACCCTTCAGGAAAAAAACGCAATCCACCTGCTGCCGTAGACGCTTCTATTTGTGCACATTGTTCTGTAAAAACGTGTAGCCAATGCCCCAATCCTACCTGTGCCCCGTACCTCACGCATTCCCCAGGACATGTACAAATAGTCCACGATGATGTATCTTAATGCTCGTGCCACATCCTGTGTCACCCCATCCACGTAAAGGAGTAACGCCTTTAACATAGCCACCCTCCCCCCTCCCAACATCCCGAAAACACCTCGCATCCACAACCTTACCTCTTCTAGGGAAGGACAAAAATACACTGCATGAAAAGCCGTTTCTTCATTACCACAATGCACGCAGGTTGCATCCTCAACAAAACCCATTTTACATAACATTAACTTAGACGCCAGGATCCCCATCATAAATCTATACACCACCTCCCGCACCTTGGCTGGTATGCAAAGCCGCCGGAATTCCTCCCAAATTACCTTCCAATTATACGTGGGATAAATCTCCACCCCTGACAATGCTTTCTGCCGAAATCCTACATTCACCAGCCTTCCTACACGCATACCACGGACATCCCTCACTATTAACATGAATTGCAGCAAGTCTTCACATGCCTCTAGTTCCTTTCCACGCCACCAACATCGGACTTCTCTTCCAACCTCCCCCACCCTACATCCTCTAGTCCCCCCTACTAGTCTCAAGTAACACGCCCGTACATATATTGCTCTCACCCTAGGTCCCAAAGCTAGCAAACCTAAACCCCCCGCTCGAACTCCACACATTACCACCTCATGTCCCAACCATGCCCTTCCATATCCCCGTACATACCTCAACGCCCTCCTCTGTATCTCCGTTATGTCACAGGTCCTCAAAGGGTAAACAGCTACCACTCCCCAGACTTCACTATACACAAGCGAATTCACGATCATCACCCGTTGGTGCAACGAGGAATCCAGCTCGTAGTCCACGTAATCTACCCAGCACCTTGCTCCGTACCACCACTGAATGAACCTCCCTGCTTGCCTGTTTGTCCGCTAAATATGTAATCCCACAAATCCTAATCGTATCCACAAATGTCCATCCAAACCCCTCGCCCATTCTCCCGCTCACCCAGCTCCCCACCTCTAGCAACACCTGTTAACCCTCATACATGTTGCTACCCCAAACTTTTTGATGACCTCGCCCACGTAGATGAAATCCTCCCGTGCACTAATCAAAACTGTTGTATCATCCACATACCCCACTATATGCCCCCCTGACTGATTATCACACCCCTCCTCCACCCGTGATCCACCAGCTCAAATGAATTTTGGACACATGCGAACAAGATTTGGGAAAGGGGGCATCCCTGCCTCAAACCTCATTTCATGCATATATTGCTCCCCAGTCGTCCATTCACCTGAACCCTCATTATTGCCCTGGCATACAATGTTTCTACCCAACCCACCACTTTTGCACCAAAACCCAAGCCAAACAAACACTCGTGCATAAAACCCCTATCCACACAATCATACCCATTTTCCCAGTCCAAACCAAGAACACCTCCTCCACCACCCCCCTCCAGGAAATCTTTGATATGTCCATGCCCCTCTCTCATACTTCTCCCAGGGATTCCATACTGTCCCACATGAAATACCGACCCCAGGGCCCCCTTCAAACGATTGTCCAATATCCTCACAGTGAATACTGTCGGTGTTGAACTGCTTCGTGGGGCGATTTCCCCCTCTACGGCCCAAGTGTTGCTACCGACGATCATAAAAGACACATACGGAATACAAGATGATGAGGTATATGATGTAGCCCTGAATGGGGCCTATAAGATCTTTGTTAAGTTAAATTCGACAGCTGTGTACGAGTCACTGGTGACGAAATTTCAGCATGCGAGTCTGGATGCAACCCAAGCTGTAAGAGTGCATCTCATAGATGTCTCTCGCCATTATACGTGGGTGAAGTTGTGCAACATCCCCTTTGAGGCTGACATAAGGAACGCATTTGAGGCGTTTGGTACCGTGCATCTGGCAACCCAAGGCAAGTGGGTGACAGGTGCATACATGGGATGTCCAGAGGGTACTTTCTCCCTCAAAATGACAGGCATCCGATCCCATCCTACGTTGTGATGAAAGAGCTCTGGACTCAGATTCTTGTGTCTTATGCTGGGCAGCAACGTACGTGCAGGCTGTGTGGGGAGTACGATCACATGGCGGCGACGCATGTGCAACAGAGGGGCATGGTGCAGACTGGTGGAGCACTAGTTACAGATGTGGATGCCATCGTGGAGAGTCCCACGGGCAAAAGAGGTGGTGGCCGTCTGTAGAGTGATATTGTTGAAGATTCCATTGTGGTGAATGATGGGCGAGCCATAAGTTGTGTTGAGCCAGAAATGGCCACTTTGCTGGTGACGGGGGAGGAAGTGCTAGTCCAGCAGGTGGTGATGCCACTGGAGGAAGAGCTAGATGAGGTTTTGAAAACTAACTCCATCAGGGGAGGATGACGTCCTTGTCCGGGAGACCGGACCTGAGTTGCAAGGAGAGAGTGTCGGGACATGCAAAGGAAGGAAGGAGATGATCAGCAGGCACAGAGAGGAGTCACTGTGCTCTGTGCAACATGAAACAGTGGAGGATGAAGTTCACTGTGAGGAATCATTGCATGGGGGTGGAGGGCGTCACAAGAAAGAGTGGCGGCGTCGGACTCAGATGAAGTCCTGACGCCAGCGCAGAGGTCTGGGAGGAAGGATGAATATTCTCAAGGTAGCCAGGATAAGAGGCATCGAAAGAAGAGGGGTGGGGTGGATGGTGCAAAACCATGTGTTGACCCTGGAGCAGGAGGCCCTGGGAAGGTTGAGAGGAAGAAGGGTTGGAAATTTTAGGAAGGCCTTCGGTGTATGAATGTGAATGGACTGTGTTATAGAGTGAAGAGGGAATGTTTTCGTATGCTCGTAAGTAAATATAGAGTGGATGTCATATTTCTACAGGAGCATAATTTCAGGGAGGGAAGAGTGCTTGAGGTGGCGGGGTTTAAGGTTTTGACTCTGCCATCTGCACGTTTGAAAGGTGGTGTGGGTTTATTGATAAAGGAGGCGAGCCCGTTTGTGTTGATACAAAGTGAGGGGGGAAGGGGGGAGGGTGTTGCGTGTGGATGGGTGGTGGATAGGGCAGAGGGTAATCTTTTAAGTGTGTATGTGCCAGCGGAAAACGACATGAAAGTAAAGAGGGATTTTGTGTGTGATCTAGTTTTCGCCTTACGTGGTTTACCTGCAGTGGCCATCGTTGGTGGGGACTGGAATTGTGTAATTAGGAGAGCTTATTTGGGACGATGTGAGGGAAAAGTTCAACAGATAGGAGTAGCGAGCAAGTATATGGTAACAATAGTTTGATTGATGGCTACTTGTTAAGGTAGGGTAAGTCTAGCTCCCACTATCCCCCCCTTCCTCCCCTCCCCGAAAGGTGACGTGTGGGGCTCCGGTCAAACAGTAATCACTCGACTCACAGCTCCCAGCACTACTGTAAGTACACGCCTGCTCATATTTTAGTGGACTTATTGGTTGAAAGCTTCACTTTTGACTAATAATAAACTTAGTCCTTTCAGCCTTGATATCTCTTAAAGGTTTTAATAATCACCACGTCTTTTAGGTATTTTACTTATCATGGAGAGTGATTTCTTAAGCAGTGGGTAACCTGTCTCTCTTTCCAGCTTGGAATGACAGATTGGGTCACCTGCCAACCAATGAGAAGAATTGAAGATGTCCCATGTTTGATCTATCTACCTGTTATGTACGCAGACTCAGGACATAACCCCTCATCATAGCAGTGGTAATGAACCTGCTTTCCTGTCATCCGGATTGACTATTCACGGATATAGACTCTGAAGAACGAGCCAGTGGGTTGTCACCAACTCCTGCGACCCCCCCCCCACATCATCAGCAATGGCTACGATTTCAACAACACGCAATGTCACCAACACCAGACACCCCAGTATCACACACACACACACATATATATGTGTGTGTGTGTGTATATATAAGCATCGAGTTCAAATGTCTTTTTTTCAATTCATTTTTCTTTCAAATAGTATATACCTTTCATGTTTCACTGTATTATGTTTGCTTTAATAAATAATAAAGTGTTTATGCGAATTATTTCTTTTTCTATTCATTAATTTTCCTGAGGAGGAGTAAGCCTTGGTAATACTGTCTAAAGTTGTTACAGGGCTGAGTAAACCTTCACAGACCACAAGGGGCGGGGCACATGTTGGCAGCCTTACAAAATCTCTTGGTGGATGTTCAGTTGAGGGATGTGGTAGGTGTGGGGGGCGTGGTAGGTAGAGCACACTTTCGTGAGGAGAGGTTATGTGGCTAGGTTAGATAGGTTGTACATATCTCACGGGGTACTGTCAAAGTTTGTCCGTACAATAGAAGTAGCTTTTTCAGATCATCGGGCAGTAGTGGCAGAGGTGGAGTGGGAGTCATTAGCTAGTATCTCTAGGGGATACTGGAAGTTAAATACGAGTGTGTTAGAAGATGAGGGGTTGCAGGGTTTTAACCCTTAAACGGTCCAAACGTATATATACGTTCATGTGCGTAGCGCCCCAAACGTATATATACGTTTTCTTTGTCATTCATTCAACATTGCCACAATAAGCCTGAGTCACCTAGACATAAGAGAATGGGTGTGCACACTCACTGTGTGCCATATTAAAATAATTGGGGATGCCTGGGTACCATATGCTCTTTTTTTCCGTTTAAAAGAAAGGATTTTTTTTCCTCAAAAAATTTGGGGCACTACGTGAGTGAACGTATATATACGTTTGGACCGTTTAAGAGTTAAAGCACTGTGGGAGGGGTTAAATGAGGAGGTAGAAGGAGTAGAGGATGTGGCGACATGGTGGGATGGTGTGGCTAAGGAACGGATTCGGCATTATGTGCAGGAAGGGAAATAGATCAATTCTTTAAAATATGGGCTCATTAACTATTTGGAGGACAGGTTAAGGGGTTGTTTTGTAAGGGGGATGGTGGAGGGTACCTAACCTATGGACGACATTATGGTAATTAAGGGGAGGCTGCGAGAAATCCAGGATGAGAGGTTCCAAGCGGTGAGAGTAGTGGCGGGGGTTGAGGTGTTATGGGGAGATAGGCCGTCGTAGTGTGTATTGCGTAGGCAAAAACAACGTCAGCAGGCAACAGCTATTCCATTGTTGGGTCATGAGTCGGTGGGTGGGTACAGGGTGGGTCAGGTTATACAAACTACAGATTTGATGGGGTTGTTTGCGGATAAGTGGTATGAGCAGTATTGGCAAGAGGAAGAGGTAGGTACTGGGGATTTAGAACAGGTGTGTGGGAGTGTGATATGTCGGTTGGGAAACAGTGATAGGGAAGCACTGGGTGGGGAAATAACTGAGGAGGAAATATGGAGAGCTTTAAGTGAAATGCGTAAAGGCAAAGCGCCGGAAATCGATGGACTACCGGCAGAGTTTTATCAACAGCATTGGGAGCTAATGAGGGGTTTTTTGGTAAGGTTATTAAATTTGATGAAGGAGAGGGGGCAAGTTGGGAGAAAAGCAGGCAACAGCTGTAGTTGTCTTGGTACCGAAGGGTAAGGGACAGCATACGCTTAGGGACTAGGGGGCAATATCGTTGTTGTGCGCGGATTCTAAGTTGTTTGCTAAGATTTTAGGAAATAGGTTTAAGTGTGTAGTAGGGTGGGTTGCATCGAGAACTCGTTTTGGGTTGCCAGGGAGATCTATGGGGAAGGGGCATGGGTTACTATGGAATTTCGTGGAAGAAAAAGGGGGGAAAGGGGGGAGGCTTGGTTGCTCTAGACTGGCAAGGAGCATATGATAGTGGAGCGAGAAGCATTGAGAGCTATCCTTAGGCGACAGGGTTTTGGGGAAGAAATAGTGGGATGGGTAGATGTTTTATATTGTGGGGCAATGGCGAGGGTACAGATTAATGGAAGATTGGGGGAAGGATTGTAATGGGTAGGAGACTTAGACAGGGGTGTCCTATGTCACAGCTTTTGTTTGCGTGCATACAGGACCCCTTTTATAGAATGGTGGAGCAGCAAATGGGCATTAGTTAGGGGGGAGGGAGTGGAGTTGGGAGGGTTTGGCCAGTTCTAATAGGGTATGTAGATACTACTGTTCTGGTTAGGGAGAGGATGTCAATGGACGCCTTAGATGGGGTAGTCAACACGTTCGCAGGTGCAACTGGTATAAGAGTGAATTTAGAGAAGTCCATGGTCATTGGGTTAGGAGCTTGGGTGGGGAGGGTCGAGTGGGGTAGTGTACTTGTGGCGAAGCGGGTGACTTCGTTAAAAATTTGTGGTCTTATCTATGCAGATGATCTGGATGTTGCACGTGTGGAAAACACGGCTGGGTTGGTAGACAGGATTCTGGGTCGCTTGGGAGCAATGCGGCCTTATCATTTGACTTGTGCAGCGTGCCATTATTATTAACGTCTTATTGTGATTATCAAATGGTATACAATCTACCAACATCTTATTGTATAGCAAGGTTTGGCACGTGGCAGCCGTGTTCCCTTTAACTGGGACAGCAATTGCAAATATACTTAGAAGGGTTTTTAAATTCTTGTGGAGTTCGGGCTGTGATTGGCTTAAAAGGGTTGTGGTAATGTTACCTGTGCATCAGGGGGGTTGGGTTTATTGAATTTAAAGCGGAGGGTCAAATGTATCTTCATTAAGAGGGAGGTGATGAGGGAGGGTGTGGGTGGGGGGGTTTGGTCAAAATACACAGTAGACTGAAACATATGTATTCTGGAGTAGAGTTGAGTGAGTGTGAAACTATTTTGAGGGCTCTGGTGTTGGCTTGGGATCTGGGGAAGGTAAAAATAGGTAGGATGTTAGTGGGGAGGGTAGTGGTACCGGTGGAGGGGATTTTCCCCATGTATGACTAGGGAAGTATATGGGGAAGGTTCAGTAGGTTAAGGTTACAACCCCGTGGGCGTGAGGTGATGTATCGTTTTTTGCATGGGATTTTACCGTCGGGTGTGGTTTTACAGGATAGACGGGTGGTTGAGGGGGTGTCTGTGGAATATGTGGAGGGGAGGATTGTGTGTTCCAAGTAGTGTATTTTTGTGAGGGGATGGGGAGCGTCAGGGGTTGGTTGAGCAGGGTGCTACATAGGATAAGAGGTTAAAGCATTTCTGTTCTGCGGGCATTAAGTCTTGATGTGGGGGGTATGGATTAGAGTATTATTAGGGCTGTGGGGTACATTATGGTAGATTATATATACATAACGTGGGGAATGAGGGGGAAAGGGGTCAGTGAGGTGAAGAGGCGGGTTTTTAGCGGTTACGTTCTATAAAACGTTGTGCCGTAACAGAAATTAATGGGAGAAGGTGGGAGCAGGCTTTCTCAGAGGGATATAAGAACATAAGAACGAAGGAACACTGCAGAAGGCCTACTGGCCCATGCAAGGCAGGTCGAAGTCTCCTACCGGCTTAAGCCAATGCACCCAACCTAGTCAGGTCAGGTCACATTGACTTAAGGGAGGAACACGGCAACCGACCTGGTAGCACAAGCTATCAGGTCTAACTCACACCCACCCACATCTACTCATGTATTTATCCAACCTATTTTTAAAGCTACACAACGTTCTGGCCTCTATAACGGTATTTGGGAGTTTGTTCCACTCATCCACAACTCTATTACCAAACCAGTACTTTCCTATATCCTTCCTGAATCTGAATTTTTCCAACTTAAAACCATTGCTGCGAGTCCTGTCTAGGCTAGATATTTTCAGCACACTATTTACATCCCCTTTATTTATTCCTGTCTTCCATTTATACACCTCAATCATATCCCCCCTAATTCTACGTCTTTCTAGAGAGTGCAGTTTCAGGGCCCTTAGTCTATCCTCATAGGGAAGGTTTCTGATACATGGGATCAACTTTGTCATCCTCCTTTGTACATTTTCCAGAGAATTTATATCCATTCTGTAATACGGTGACCAAAACTGTGCAGCATAATCTAAATGAGGCCTAACCAAGGATGTATAGAGTTGAAGAACAACCTGAGGACTCCTATTATTTATGCTTCTTGATATGAAGCCAAGGATTCTATTAGCTTTATTGCGAACACTTATGCACTGTTGTCTTGGTTTCAGATTACTGCTAACCAGAACTCCTAAATCTTTTTCGCAATCCGTAATATTAAGATCTACATTATTTAGTTTATATGTGGCATGGTTATTGTCCTGTCCAACATTTAGAACTTTGCATTTGTCTATATTAAACTGCATCTGCCACTTCTCCGACCACTGCATCAGTCTATTCAAATCTTCCTGGAGTGCTCGAATGTCCTCGTCAGAATGAATTCGACGGCCTATTTTGGTGTCATCGGCAAACTTGCCGATGTCGCTCTTTATGCCCTCATCTATGTCGTTTATGTAGATTGTGAACAGCAGGGGGCCCAACACTGACCCCTGTGGAACACCGCTCGTGACGCTTCCCCACTCTGATTTCTCCCCATTTATGCAAACTCTCTGCTGCCTATTTGTCAACCATGCCTCTATCCAGGAAAAAATTTCTCCTCCTATTCCATGTGCTTTAATTTTCCTCAATAGTCTCTGATGTGGGACCCTGTCAAAAGCCTTACTGAAGTCCATATACACAATATCATATTCATTACCATGATCTACCTCCTCAAATACCTTAGTGAAAAAAGTTAATAAATTCGTAAGGCAGGAACGCCCCTTTGTAAAACCATGCTGAGATTCGTTGATTAATTTATGCTTTTCAAGGTGGCTACGAACTGCCTCGGCAATTATTGATTCCATAAATTTTCCCACTATGGAGGTTAGGCTTATTGGTCTATAGTTCGAAGCTAAGGACCTGTCACCTGTTTTGAAAATAGGTATCACATTTGCCATTTTCCACTTATCTGGCACCATGCCAGTTTGTAGTGATATGTTGAAAAGATTAGCCAAAGGTGTGCTAAGCTCCTCTTTACATTCCTTTAGAACCCTTGCATACAGTTCATCAGGGCCTGGGGATTTGTTAGGTTTTAATTTATCTATTTGCCTAAGGACCATGTCACTTGTGACCCTAATAGTGCACAGTTTATTATCGTCCTGTTCTACATAATTTATCATTACTGGAATATCGCTGGTATCCTCCTGTGTAAAAACTGAGAGGAAGTATGTGTTAAAAATTCTACACATTTCCTTATCACTGTCAGTGAGCTGACCCGAGGAACTTTTGAGTGGGCCTATCTTACGTTAGAGGTTTTATTAAATTTGTAAATTAGGTGGGAGGGGCAGGGTAGGGATAGTTGGGATGTCAGGGGTAGAAACTGGGTCGTCTCCTTGGGGTTGGATAGATAAGATTATTATAATCAAAAAGAAGCGCTAAGCCACAAGGGCTATACAGCTATAGTTGATAAGAATGTGTGCGATTTTAGTGTGGAGAGAGAGTTGGAATAATGTAATGGGTGAATGTGTATGAACCTGTGCGTATGGGATGTGTAATCACATACACAGTTGTGGTTGTCTGCGCCTGTGTGCGCCTTAGACGCGCTGTGATTAAGCATTCGTTGAATTTCGTTAGGCAATGTTCCTGGACTTGTTAAGCACTAGAAGTGTATCTTAACCTGGTTTAAGTGTCAATGTGTATGACTTGGCCTTGTTTCCCTTATGTTAATATTTTATTAATTGTACTGTGTCTTTGGTGTTACTGTTTCACCAATACTTATATAATTACCACTTAGTTTATTCATATATGTCAAATTAGGATGTTAAAGTCAACATGTTGGTGATAACTTTTATATTATTTCGGGATGATGGGGGTTATTAATGAGTAATGAATAAGTCATTAACAGTAATACCAACAACTTTATTGGTAGTTGTATACATGTGTTTTGAAACAATGTTTCACATTGTGTTAGTATTATTTAAGGTATTGTGACATTATTATACTTTATCATCGCTTGTATTGTAGCAATGTTTTATATTATGTGGTAATGTTAGGGTTTAATTGGTAAATAAACATGTACATAGGTAGCCTTTGAGCTCTGTTGAACTTCATTGTTACAATGTTCTATGTGATATTAATCTTTTGCAATGTATTTATTCGACCTGGTTGAGGTGTCACTGTGTTTAGGTATGTCATGTCTTCTAATATGTCAATAATACGTTATTCGTTATGGTTTTATGATTTGGTGTTCCTGTATCACCAGTGATTTTAAGACTTATTAAATATATTTCTTGCTTAATGATAATTCAGGATGTTTCTGTTGGTGTGTGTGTGGGGGGGGGGGTAATAAAATTTTAAGTTACTATCGGTAATAATACTCAATATAAAAAAATATAATATAAAAAATGACCCACCTAGTCAGGTCACTTCCACTTAAGGAAGGAGCACGGCATCAGACCTAGTAGCACAAGCTAGTCAGGTCCAACTCGCACCCACCCACACTCGTGTATTTATCTAAACCTATTTTTAAAACTACACAACATTTTAACCTTAACTGTACTCGGGAGTTCGTTCCACTTAAACACAGTTCTATTACCAAACCAGTGCTTTCCTATATCCTTCCTGAATCTGAATTTTTCCAACTTGAAACCATTGCTGCGAGTCCTGTCTAGGCTGGAAATATTCAGCACACTATTTACATCTGCTTTATTTATTCCCGTTTTCCATTTATACACCTTGACCATATCCCCCCTAATTCTGTGTCTTTCGAGAGAGTGCAGATTCAGGGCCCTCAGCCTATCCTCATAGGGAAGATTTCTGTGACACGGAATCATCCTCGTCATGCTCCTCTCTACATTTTCCAGAGCATTTATATCCATTCTGTAATACAGTGACCAGAACTGAGCAGCATAGTCTATATGAGACCTAACCAAGGATATATAGAGTTGAAGAACAACCTGAGGACTTCTATTATTTATACTTCTAGATATGAAGCCAAGAATTCTGTTAGCTTTATTGCGAACACTAATGCACTGTTGTCTTGGTTTTAGATTACTGCTAACCTGAACTCCTATATCCTTTTCGCAATCAGTAGTATTAAGATCTACATTATTTAGGTTATATGTGGCATGGTTATTTTCCAGTCCGACATTTAGAACTTTGCATTTGTCTATATTAAACTGCATCTGCCACTTCTCCGACCATTGCATCAGTCTATTTAAATCATCCTGGAGTGCTCTAGTGTCCTCATTAGAATGAATTGGACGGCCTATTTTGGTGTCATCAGCAAATTTACTAATGTCGCTATTTATTCCCTCATTGATGTCGTTTATGTAAATTGTGAACAACAACAGGCCCAAGACTGACCCCTGTGGAGCACAGCTTGTTCTGTGCCCCCCATTCTGATTTCTCCCCATTAATGCAAACTCTCTGCTGCTTATTTGTCAGCCATGCCTCTACCCAGGAAAAAATTTCTCCTATTCCTTGTGTCTTAAGTTTCCTCAATAGCCTCTGATGTGGAACTTTATCGAAAGCCTTACTGAAGTCCATATACACAATATGATATTTATTACCATGATCTACCTCCTCAAACACCTTAGTGAAAAAAGTTAGTAAATTCTTAAGACAGGAACGCCCCTTTGTAAAACCGTGTTGAGATTCATTAATCAATCTGTGCCTGTCAAGGTGGCTACGAACTGCTTCGGCAATTAATGATTCCATAAATTTTCCCACTATGGAGGTAAGGCTTATTGGTCTATAGTTCGAAGCCAAGGACCTGTCACCTGCCTTGTAAATAGGTATTACATTTGCCATTTTCCACTTATCAGGCACTATGCCAGTTTGTAGAGATATGTTAAAAAGATTAGCCAAAGGTACGCTAAGTTCCTCTTTACATTCCTTTAACACCCTTGCAAACAGTTCATCAGGACCTGGGGATTTGTTAGGTTTTAGTTTCTCTATTTGTCTGAGGACCATGTCACTAGTTACCACAATCGTGCATAGTTTATCATCCTGTTCTACATGATCTATTATTTCAGGAATATCGCTAGTATTTTCCTGGGTGAAAACAGAGGAAGTAGGTATTGAGAATTTCACACATCCTTATCTTGTCAGTGATCTGACCAGAGTTACTCGTAAGTGGGCCTATCTTGTCCCTAATCTTACTTCTATATACCTGAAAGAACCCTTTTGGGTTAGTCTTTGAATACTTTGCAACCTTAGCCTCATAATTCATTTTTGCTTTTCTTATTCCTTTCTTTATTTCTGTCTTTGATTGAATATATTTATTTCTTAACTGCCCATCCCCTCTTTTGATACGCCTATATATGCCTCTCTTTTGACTATTGAGTTTTTATGTTAGATCTAATTTGCCTAAACGGAACAAAAGTTGTCTGGGCAGCTAGAACAATGCGCTGTAAAACGTCATATTGCCAACCAAGATCACCTACCTGACCCATAGTCATGACATCCCAATTTAGCCCACCCAGGTAATTTTTCAGTCCCATGAAGTCTGCCAAGCGAAAATCTGGGTCAGAGATTTGATTGCAGTTATCTGGGTAATTCCATGATATACTGAAACTAAGTGATTTGTGATCACTTTCCCCAAGCTCATCATAAACCTCAGGACTATTAATTAGTGACTCTTTGTTGGCAAGAACCAAGTCAAGCAGATTGTTTCCTCTAGTAGGTTCTGTCACAACCTGTTCTAAAAAGCAATCCTGAATCGTATTAAGCCAGCCAATAGACTAATGCTTTGCTGCCACCTTCATGGAGTGGGGCTATATCCGTTGTTTTAAGTGACTAGAATTTCACCCATGTCTAAGCTCCTTCTCCATAGTTTACTTAAGGCACGTGAGAGGAGTTTCTTGCAGTTCTTAATGAACACAGAGCTCCACGAGTCTGGGCCTGGGGCTGAGTGCATGGGCATGGTGTCAACGGCTTTTTCAAAGTCTATCGGAGTTAGGGTACTGTCGGAAATCTAGCATACATTGATGGAGTTTTGAGGCGCATTCATGAAAACATTTGGATCATCGATCGTCAGACTGATTAGTGGCCCGCTAAACACAGTTGTACTGGGATTTCAGTATTTCACTCATTTCCTTGTTGTCATCTGTTTAAGTCCCATCCTGTCTGAGTAAGGGCCTGATACTAGATGCAGTATTTGCCTTGTTTTTGGCATATGAAAATAAATATTTCTAATTTCTTTCAATTTCACCAATAGTTTTAAGATCCTCCTGTCTCTCGTGGTTCTTTTAAGAGTCCTTTAACTAAAGTTCGATAGTTTCCACTTCCCTGGTCAGCGCCTCCTTCCGTGTATCAGATATTCTAGCGTTCCTGAGGAGCTCAGCGATTCTTAGTCTTGTGTAGAGGGAGCATCTTTCTCTCCAGTTTACTACTGCTCTTCTTTCTTAGGAGTATATGCCTAGAACATGCTTCAGCTGCCAGGAAGTTGATCCTTTCAAGGCACTGTTTTGGATCCATGTTATTTAAGATATCTTTCCAACATGTTTCATTGAAGACATGGTTTACCTGGTCCCAGTTGATGTTCTTGTTGTTGAAGTTGTATTTTGTGAAGACACCTTCACAGGTACATGCATTTTGCTGATCAGGACCCCTATGCATGTAAATCTAGGCTTCAGTTAGATTATGATCGGAATTGGTTGTGTTTGATATTAAGTCCCTTACCAGGTCCTCATTATTTGTGAAGATAAGGTCAAGTGTGTTTTCTAATCTTGTTGGCTCCACTATCTGCTGGCTTAAGGTGTGTTTATCGCAGAGACTTAGTAGCTCATGTGTGTGACACCTTTCATCTGCGCTACCTCCCGGGATTGTTTCTGCTATAACATTATTCGCTACATTCTTCCATTTTGTATGCCTTAGGTTGAAATCACCAAGCAGTAAGATGTTTGGGGATGGAGCTGCTAGGCTTTCTAGACAGTAATCAATTTTCAGTAGCTGCTATCAGGAAATGCAATTTTTGACGGAGCTGAACCGTGCGTGACTCGACCTATACACTCTGGGAGGAAAGTCTCTACTGGCTACCAGTTATCGACACCAATCCCAGGGAGCCCTAGAAAGGTTCCATCGTACCCTGAAGACTATGCTGTGCTCTTATTGCGAGCAGTTCAGCAAGGATTGGGACGAAGATCTTCAGTTTCTTCTCTTAGCAATAAGAGAAAGTGAACAAGAGTGTTTGGATTACAGTCCATTCGAGCTGATATACGGCCATGCTGTACGCAGTCCCCTGGTCGTGTTAAAGAACGTGTGGACCGGGAGCTCTAAACCAACCTTACTAGTCTCCCCTGATTTGATACAAGAGCATCTAGCCTTTACAAAAAAATTTAGCTTCAAGGAACTTAGCCAAAGCCCAGGCTACAATGATGGAACGTTATGATAAGCGTGCAGCTCCACGCTCATTCTAAGCAGGAGACCAAGTCCTAGCACAGAAGTTAGACCCAGGACACACCTTGCAGCCGAGATATGAAGGACCGTTGGAGGTGGTTAAAAGGCTGAGTGAAGTGAACTAGAGTACGAACACCGGGTAAGAGGAAATTAACCCACACCTACCACATTAACCAACTGAAGAGATACTACAGGGAACCTGTTACCACCACTGTCCTCCCTGTTTCTTCGGAAGAAGATTGCTCGAGAGGGATAGAAATTGTCCTCCGAAGTTCAGAAGTTCTCCAAGCCTTGGACACTTTCCTTAGTGACCTTAGCGCTGACAGAGTGAGAAAGGTTAAGAAACTGATAGAGAGGTTCCCATCGCTGTTTGGGGACATTCTCAAACGTTGTACATAGGGAAACCATGATATAGATGTTCGAGGCGCCGCCCTGATTAAGCAGGCTCCGTACCACCCAAGCCCAGTCAATCATAAGATTTTGCAGGAAAAAATATTTTCTATTGAATGGACTTATTGCACTTAATAGTCCATGGGCCTCACCCTGTATTTTGGTCTCGAAATCGAACGGGACATTTCGGATGTGCACTGACTATAGGAAGGTGAATGCTGTGACAGTGCCGGATGGTTACCCATTGCCACGGGTAGACGACTTAATTGACCAAGTGTCTGGAGCGAAGTTTGAAAGCTGTTTGGACCTGCTGAGACGTTACTACCAGGTTCCTCCGACCTCACGTGACAAAGAGATTTCAACTTTTACTGTACATGGGGGTTTGTACAACTATCTAGTAACCCCTTTCGGCCTCTGCAACGCAGCTTCCACGTTCCAACGATTGATGAGGGGGTAGAGGCCTACCTGGACGATCTAGAGATTGTCAGTGACGACGGAGCTGTATCTGTCCCTTCTAAAGCCCTTGTTTCAAGAACTGGAGAAGTATAATTTCACACTTAACCTAGAAAAATGCAAATTCGGACAGGCTACAATAAAGTATTTAAGTTTTAAGATACAGTCGCACATTTGAATGTGAAAGTTAAAGCCATTACAGAATTTCCGATACCTCAGAATAGGAAAGGTGTTCAATGATTTTTAGGCATGGCCACCTATTATAGGAGGTTCTGTCTGAACTTTGCACAAGTGGCAGCTCCACTCTGTGAACTCACTAGTTCTAAAGTTAAATTTAATTGGTCTGCCGAGTGCGATCTAGCCATCCTAAGGTTAAAGCATTTACTTAATTCTAGCCCAGTTTTGCGTAGCCCCGATTATGACATCCTTTTTTTTCTGCATATTGATGTCAGTAGCAATGCAGTCAGAGCTGTGTTGCTGCAGCCGTCGACAACCTCTGATGTTCTCCATCAACAACAAACATGGCCGCCGCCACAGTCCAAGATAACTCCTTCCCAGTATTTGATGTCAAGAAGATCACCGACCCAGAAATAGCTAAACTCCTTACGATTCAGAACCAAACGACCACCAAACTAACTCAAGAAATGCAGGAACTAAAAACCAGCAATACAGAGTACCTCAGCAAGATCACTGCTCTAGAACAAACTAGACACACTGGAACAACAAAGCAACACCCACATGCAGTCCCTAGACACCAACACTAAAAGACCAAGTCACCCTCCTTACTACCAACATTATAAAGGGAAGATCAAGAGTGGACCAACAACTTGCCAATGTCATTACCAACTTCCAAGACCATAATGACCAATAACAGCTATCTGACGCTGTTGTAGTTAACAGCAAACATATCCCACCCATAGTCACCCAAGAAACCTGCATAGAGACCACCCTACAGCTTATCAAGGACCACCTTCGCCTTAACATTCGTAGCGATGACCTAAAGAATTGCAAACTGATGGGCTACCAAACGGGTAAAAAAACAGTGCTGCTAAAATTCCAAACTAGCCTACAAAGAAACAACCTACTAAAAACATCTATTTCTATGAAAACTGATGTTTACGTCAATGAGTGCCTTACCAAAACAAGACAAAACCTCCTTTATCGGCTAAGAAAATTACGCTATGCCCAAAAAATCCACCAGTGCTTTGTGAGGGACGGAAAAATCGCAGTTAGGAAACAGTCCACTGGGAAGAGATACTTCATCTCTACAGAACATGACCTTAAAACATTCCTAAGTGAGGCTGGACTAACAGAATCGGAGTAAAGTACAGATAATACCCACAGTCCACCGTTAGTGTTATATTGTCATAAATTTGTGCCCCCTTAAAATTCTAATACCCCAACTACTTTTGATTGTCATTGTTGTATTCAATGACCATTCTACCTCATAGCCTTAATTGTGTTTAATATCTACAGAATCTATCTCCTTTTTTACATCTTACCACTTCACTGTTCTATCTTATTTTATTTTAAACTAACCATAACTTGTCCTCAATTATTCTACCTCACTTTAAGAAATACTCTATTGCCCAATTTTATTCTAAAATCTCTATTACTGCCCAATTTTACTTTAAACTATACTGACCAAACTTGCTGTAAAAATTTTTTTATTGCCCATTTTTATTCTATACTTTTTTAAACTAGTATTTTCAACTACAACTTTTATATTATCCTGTCTACCATCTTACTAGCATATTATAACCAAGTCATTGCCATTTTTATTTTTATTTTATTATTCTTTTGCTACCTTAACTTGTGTATTTTTTTTTTTTTTTTATATTTTATTTAAAACCAACAATAGACAATAGACAAAAGGAAAAACCCTAAAGATGACAATATATGAACAAATAACTGAAAAAACGTTACATTAGATATTGAAACATTAACGAATAACATTACAATATAACAAATATGACCACTATTACCTACATATAAAATCAGATACCGAAGCTTAAAATTGTCCTATACTAGCTACATGTGGATAAGTTAACTTTCGCAAAAACATGCAAACCTATATTAACTCTTCCTCAAATTAATCATCCTTGCTCTTAATTTACACTAGAATAATAAAATACAAGTATAATAAAGAGCAGTTTGAATCAAAGAACATTCCACAATTATCATAAATTTACCCTAACCTAAGCCTAGTATTTCATCTGTATTATAAATGTCTAATCAACACGAAAATTTTACCACATACCCCTAACCATATTTGTTGGTGTACATGATACAACCTTGTATTACCATAAAAAAAAAAAAAAGAACAATAAAAAAGGAAAACCCACTCTTCACCTTTAAAATCAGACTTCAATTTACCATTCATGTACATACATCAACGTCAGTTATAATATTACGTCAACTCAACCACGAATAACTTCATCCATTCTTACAACTTCAAGGTTCGTAAAACTCTTAAACTACATACATAGTATTACCACCATCTAGACAAATTAAAAAGAAAAACAATACTCAAATATATCAAAACACACTATGCTTCTATTGGCACCAAATCAATTGTGCTTACAAAAATACATTGTAAATTAAACTGAAACATAAAAAGCCATTTTGACATTTACACATTGTATCAAAATCATAAATGCACATAGAAAATATGTATTGTATATCATTGAAAATGTTCATGAGAAAACCCATTAATGGTATATACAAGAAAGTAAACATACATACAATACATACATATACATACATATACATATACATATATATATATACACATATACACATACATACACATACATATATACATACATACATACACACATACATATACATACATACACAAATACACACACATACACAACATGCATATATATACGCACATACACATACATAGTTATAAGTCGATAATTCCAAATATAACTGTATTGTACTTGAAACACTCGGAACAAATAATGTTAAAATTGCACCCCGGACATACCTCATATAACATTCATCAAACTCATCATGCTACCGCCCATTCTAGGAAACCAGCCCATTTCATCCCCCTTACCTGCCTTTCAACTCCCGTAAATCCCGTAAAGTGAAATTCCTATAACCCTCACTTAAATCCCTCTCCCATCTCCCCCCATACACCTCCTTATTTCTACACTTTGTCCTATAAAAAGTTGCTGTTAATGCATTAATTCTTTCACACACGTTCGCTCCTCTCATAGCCCAAGACATATAAATATAATCCGTAATTATATACCCTACCGCATTCTCTACCATCTGATTCACCCCACCTATGTCTAAGCTTAAAACCCTCAACACCTGCAAACCCCCCCCTCCCACTAACCTTATTACCTTACCCAACCAAACCCTTATTAGTTCAATACATTCGCAAAAATACACTATATGGAAAACAGTCTCCCATCCACCACAAGCCTTGCATATCCCATCCTCCCGTATTCTCTTATGGAATAAAACCATTCCAGACGGTAAGATCCCATGTAAAAATCTATACATTACTTCTCGTACTTTAGGTTTTAAACGTAATTTGTTCAAACGCCCCCAGATATTACGCCAATCATACATCGGATAAACACCTTCTACCACTGCTACCACTGCCTTACCTTCCACCCCATCAAGGTTTCCCAATTTAATACGTGAAGGATCTCTCATGTTTATGATGACCCGTAACATTGCCTCACCGATTATGAACTCCCTACCCACCCACCACCGTTGCATATCCTGACGCATCTTATGAAGTCCGCCTTCCCTCGCCCCCCCCTCCCGCTTATAACTACGTTTCAAATACACACTCATAATCCTCTTTTCAACAGCTATAAGACCCAGCCCTCCTCGGCCAACCGGGAGTGTGACAACCGCTCTACCTAACCATTCGCTTCCAGTACCCCAAATGAATCTAAAAACGCGCTTTTGTAACCTTTGTATCTCACTACGAAGTATCGGATATATTGCTGCTACATGCCAAAGTTTACTATATAATAGGACATTCGTTGTAATTACTCTTTGATGCAAAGTTAAGTGTGCAGCTCGTAAACCACTGAGGCGCTTCAGTACACCATCTACAATACGCACTGAATTTATTTGTTGTGCTAACTTGATATCACTTACATAAACGATCCCACATATCAGTAATTGGTCCACCTTTTTCCACCTTTCAACTACTTCACATTCCTCACTTAACCTATCCCCAAGATCCATATACTTCGTTTTCTCCTTATTAATTGACATGCCAGAAGCCTTTTCAAAAACATTTACTAACTTTTCCACCCGAGGCAAATCCCTGTTACCACTTACTAAAATCGTTGTGTCATCAACATATCCAACAATGCCAGCCCCCCCACCCCTTTCGTCACCAACCCCATTTGCTGCCAATAAGACCCTAATTCCTCTATAAAAGGGATCCTGTAAACACGCAAAAAATATTTGTGAAAGGGGACAACCTTGACGTAGACCCCTGCTCATCTGAATTTGTTCTCCTAACCTTCCATTTACCTGCACCCGCAAGGATGCATCTTGATACATTAATTTGGCCCATGATATAATTTCCTCTCCAAACCCCTGCCATCTCATAATCTTCCATAACGCTTCCCTTTCTACACTATCATATGCCGCCTCCCAATCTATAGCCAACACCCCCCCCACTCCCAATTTTACTCTTTCTTCAATAAAACTTCTAATCAAACCATGCCCGTCATACATAGACCTTCCCGGCACCCCATATTGTCCCTTATCGATCACTTTACCCAGGACCTTTTTTATTCTGTTAGCTAAAATTCTTGCAAAAATCTTATAATCACCACACAATAACGAAATAGCACGATAGTCTTTAACTGTTAATGGCTCACCTTTAGGCACTAAAACGACCACAGCCATCCGCTGCTGTGCCCCTAAAACCCGATCCCGCTTAAGGATATTGAATAATCTTACCAAAAATTCTTTTAAAACGCTCCAATTTTGGAGATAAAAGTCACTGGGCAACCCATCAATTCCTGGTGCCTTACCTAATTGCGCCCCGGATAAAGCTTCCCATGTCTCGCACTCCGTTATCGGCCCTTCCAAAACGAATCGATCATGCTCTGTCAACTCACACTGCACAAACCTTCCAATTGACTGTAATGCTATTTCACTTATTCCCACACTTTGCGTTTTCAACTTAACCCAAGCATCAATATACCCACTCATACCCTCAGTCGTCGTCAACACCTGGTCCACTTTATACCCTTGCATACCTACCTGAACATTCAACCCCATTAACTCCATTGCCTTGCGACGTGTGTGTTGACTCCGCAACACACACGCCGACGGCCGATCTCCCCACAAAACCTCCTCAATCCCGCCCTTAAGCCTTTCCCCATCAAACCTCTCATTTTGTAAATTCCGGATATTTTCCTTCAAACTTTCAATTTCAATAACAGGATAATTAGCATTAATTTGTGCATAACAGTCGCGCAACTGCCCCTCTAAATATTTTTGAAAACCGTATTGTAACTGATTATATCTCTTCCCTCGATTAATATAATATTCCTTAATACGTTTTTTAGCTATTGTTTCCCACCAATTAACCATGGCAACATCCCCTGGTGCTTCTACCACTAAACGATCCCACATATGTCCAAAAGACAAAAGACTATCCTCTTCCTTTAATAACTTTACATTCAATTTCCAAAATGATGGACCCCTCCGAGGCACACCCTCAATATCCACATCTATTACCACTCCTCTATGATCCGAAAAAACCACATCTATCACATCCACCCTCCGCACAGTAACCGCACAAGGCACGTACATTCGGTCCAACCTCGCCGCATAACCTCGTTTAATGAAGGTATGCTCTACCATCCCTCCCCCCCCACACACATCCTTTAACCCCACCCCGGTCAATATATCCCCCAATATACCCAAACAACACCCCGCACCTCTGGGCTCCACATCTTTACGACGTATCACGCAATTCCAATCTCCGCCTATTATTGCAACATTCGGTAAACCACGTAAAAAATAGACCAGCACGTCCTGAACAAATTTAGTTTTAATACGCACGTCACCCTCAGCCGGACCATATACACATACTAAAGTAATGGGAACCCTACCCCAAGTTCCATCCACTCTAATTACCCTCCCCTCCCCCCTTCACTACGCCTTACTATAAACGGGCTAGTTTCCTTTACCAAAATGGCAGCCCCACCTTTCAAACGTGTCGCATGTTCCATGTACACATTATAACCACTCATATCCAACTCATAACCAGGCCTAAAATTATGTTCCTGTAAGAATACCACATCCACACCAAGTCGCACCAAATACTCATTAAACCACTTAAGCTTCCTCTCAGCTCTCAACCCGTTAATATTTATAGTAAAACACTTGAATTCAACAAATGGGTTTTCCTTTTGTCCCCGGCATTGACTTTACCCCAGTTCGTTTTGCAACACCTCTGTCCCTCCCCCCTTTGTTGGGAATCACCTTTGCAATCCCTTGATCCTTGGGTTCACCATTCCCTCTCTTCTGTACCTCCACCCAAGACTTTTTCCCAGGGCGTTGGGCAGGAGTTAGCACATCATCAGAATCCGATGATGCTGCAGTCCTCTTTCGTGTCCCGCCCTCCACCTGCATTTTGACATCTGAAGCACCGTCCTGATGCACCTCCACCTCTACTGCATGCACCTTCAATCCTTTAGACTCTCTCGTCGACAAACCGTCATCTTCTGCCATACCATCATTCACAGCCTTCCCCAGAACTGAGCCTGGGTCTTCCACCTGATCTAGGACCGATTCCTCTAACAAGTCATCCAACGCCTTTACCAAAGACGCCGCCACTTCTTCACCCATATTAGGTAGTCTCTCCTCAAAAACCTTATGTATGTCCAATGACTGAGATTCTCCTTGAAGCGTTACAATTGGCGATTCGAGCTCCTTTTCTTTGTCCACCTCCTCACTCCATGACAACCGTTGTTGGGGCGGTGTAGCAAGAGACTGTTCTCGCTCATCGCCAACCTCGTCCACTGGCTGCTGTTGCTGCTGTTGCCGTTGCTGTTGTGCCGGGTACCCTCTTCGTTTCTCACACTGCGCCGCAATGTGGTCATATGACCCACATAGCCGACACGTACGTTGTTGCCCCGCATACGTTACATAGACTTGAGTCCTTAATTCTTTCAACACAATATATGAAGGAATAGGGTGTCGAAGAGTCATTTTAACTGTATACGCGCCTTCCAGGGCACCTGCATACGGTCCAGTTGCCCATCTCCCTGCTGTGGCTACGTGAACCGTCCCATAAGTACGCAGTTCACTGGTAATATCAAAATCAGTCGCCTCAAAAGGCACATTCCTGATTTTCACCCAGGTGTAATGTCGAGATACATCATGAAGTCTCACCGACACAGCTGTATTAACCTGTATGATGGTCTCCTGTTACTTGTCGACCACCGCCTCGTAGACTTGTGCAGACGTCATTTTAACGAAGATTCTTGTCGTTCCATTTAATGTGACACCACATATCTCCTCATTTGCTATACCATAGGTATCGCGAATGATCGCTGGTAATAATAAATCCATGTTGGATCCTGTGACAGCACCACGGATCATCTCAATGCAGACAGTGTTGATTCTTCTTCTGCTATTCAGCGCCATGTTGGAGAAAATAAAGTTTCCACCAACCAACGCTAGGGGCAGCTCAATCAGGTAAACTGCGCAAAACAAACTCAAACAGGAGCGTCTGCGCAGCTCGTCCACACGGCTCGGAGGCGATGAGGACAAGTTGCCCATGGCTAACCAGCACCATTCTGAAATCCATTGATAATAAACACTAATATGAAAAGCAATATAGATAGGGCTTAATACACAAAGATATTCTTAAACACTATTCATCAGTTCTCACCAAAGTAATAAAGAAAGCAAAACAACTATATTACTGCAGCAGATTCACTGACACAAGAGGAGATATAAAAAAAGACCTGGAAAACACATGTGTTTTCCAGGGAAAAGTTCAATAGATAGGAATAGAGAGGGAGTATATAGTAACAATAGTTTCATTGCCGGCTATTTGTTAAGGTAGAGTAAGTAAAGCTCCTGCTATTCCCGCCTTTTTTCCCCCTCCCCTAGAGTGATAGTTTGATTGCCGGCTGCATGTTAACGTAGGGTCAGTCTAGCTCCCACTATCCCTTCCCCTCCCTCTTCCCCCCCCCCCCCGAAAGGTGACGTGTGGGGCTCTGGTCAAACAGTAAATCACTCGACTCACAGCTCCCAACACTACTCTTGGATGACAGAGAGGGTCACCTGTCAATCAATGAGGAGAATGGATGGAGAAGGACTAACATCCAGAGACTTCCCCATTTTGGATCTAATTACCTGTGCACCTGTATGAAATTGCAGGACGTAACCCCACATCATTGCAGCGGTAAAGAACCTACTTTACTGTCATCGGGAGAGATTACTCACTGGTATACTGTGAAGAACTAGCCGGTGGTGGTCACCAACACCTGCGACCCCCCCCCCCACATCAGCAACGGCTACGATTTCAACAACAGTGTCACCAACACCAGACACCCCTGTAGATATTAGCGTTAAGTTCAAATGTTATTTTATTCATTTCATTTTTCATTTTTCTTTCAAATAGGATATACCTTTCATGTTTTTAAGTGTTTATCTTTGTGAATTATTATTTCTTTTTCTATTCATTAATTTTCCTGAGGAGGAGCCAGCCTGAGTAATACTGACTGAAGTTGTTACAGGGCTGAGTAAGCCTTCACAAGTGGCGACCTTGCCAGGATTCAACTCGACAGAATCAAGATTCAATTCCATCTCTAATCTACCATTGGAACTTAAACGCTGCATACCAGACACGGTTACCACCAGCCATGAGTAATCATACTCTATGGTAGGACTACGGTACAGGTATTTAAAAGATTTGGTGATTATTATAGTCTCAATTTATTGAAAGTCAAGTCAGGCAGGATATAATATTTAATTCTGCCACCTTTTGGAGCTTGAAACACTTTGGAGGATTAGACTCTAGGGACCCGAGATTTTCCAGTGGCAATTTGTTTTATTGAGCTCTATTATATCAAGGGAACTGTCATAGGACACTCTTGATTTGTTGGTGAGAAGATTGGATGGTCAAGTGACCCCATTCTACTTACTGTTTGCTTGAAGCCGGCATAGAACCCTTCGTTTTCATTAATACATATTGTTTAATTGAAGCAGGGATCGAGCCCTCTGGTTTATTTACAGTTTGAGCGGAGCAGGAATTGAACCCTCCGTTTTCTTTAATACACGTTTCATTTCCCCTGATAGTTTAAGTTATTCTTGCAAGCATGGAGGAATACCAGTTTTGGATGAACGCTGGAAGTAAGTTAGGAATAACGGAAAAATTTAGAATCTTTCATTAGTGCTAAGATCCAGGAAAGACTTGAAAGAGAGAATTGAGAGAGAAGAAAGACAGCTAGAAAGGGAAAGAAGAGAAAAACGAGAAAGAGAACCTTGAAAGACAGGAGAAAAAGGAGAGAGAGAATTGAGAGAGAAATCCAAGAAAGAGAGCGAGAAGACCAAAAAGAGCGTGACAGACTTGATCGTGAGGAAAGAGCTAAAGTACGTGAGGAATAAGTTAAATTAAGGAAACTTGAGGAAAGAGCAAAGGATCGCGAGCTCGAACAAGCTCGCCTTGAATTAGAGAATAAAAAGATAACTTTCTCACAACAGCAATTAGATGAAGGAGTAATGGAACAACGTGCAGCTAGTGCACATATTCCAACACCTAATTTACCTCCCTTCACAGAGGGGGAAGACATAACTTCATACATTATCAGGTTTGAAAATACCGCTACCCTCTGTGAATGGCCTGCTGACACCTGGGCTACCAGGTTAGGAATGTTATTTTCTGGTACAGCTTTGAATAACTATGCAACTTTGTCGCAGGATATATGTAATTATAACCTACTGAAGAAAGCAATCCTTAAAGCATATCAAAAAACCACTAATTCAAACAGGAAAGAATAGAGGTATGCCACCTTACAGCTTGGCCAGAACTTTCAGCAGTTACAGGTAACACTCTTTCGTTTGTTCGACTTTTGGATAGAAAGTTCAGGAATTGATCGCAGTTATGAATCTCTTAGAGACTTCATGGTTGCTGACCAGTTCCTGACAGCTCTTCCCCATCAGATACGAACATTCATCAGAGAACGTAACCTGATTAAAGCTGAGGAAGTTGCTGAGGCTGCTGACCTGTATGCTGAGGCTCACAATTCCTATAAAGACCTAAAGGGATCGAACCCTAAGGGCAAGGGTTTATCAGACCTTAAGAAATCAAAGCCTCTAGTGGAAAGTAAAATGACTTCTTTTATTCCTGTTTGTCATTTGTATGGTGTTAAGGGACAAACGTCCAGATTGTCCTTCTAGGAAGGTCCAAAAAGTTGGAAGATGTTTTAAAGACTCTAATGACCAAGCACCCTTCTGTTCAGGAACAGTTAATGGACTTAATGTATCTACCATTTTACGAGACTAGATGCACATGTATAGTCATTCTGATAAGCTGTTCCCTAACATTAAAGAAACTCATTCCTCTGCTATACTTTCAGACTACTTGGGCCATACGGACACTTTTTCCTACCATCCGTTGTTACATTAGGTCTAAATGGTTCACAGGTTGGTCTGAAGCCGTACTAGCTCCCATCACTTCTTGCTCCGTACTAATAGGTAATGTAAAAGGTGCCATTCTTCCTTCTGAGGTTGACCTTTCATCACCAAGGATGGACGTAAGTGTTTCAGATCCTCTTCCTGTAGAGTCAGAGAAGCTCCTCGAAAGTTCAGATGAGACAATGTCTCGTGAGATTCATGCGAGATTAAAAACCAGTGATGCTACTCTTGAAAGCGAGGAAGTAGGATCACAGGTTCACTTGTTAGAGGAAAGTGAAGATATCACCTCCGATACCATAAATGTCTTGACTAGGGCTCAGACCAAAGCCAATGCTTCCCCTACTGTCCATCCTTTGATTTTCCCTGACTAAGCCTTTAGACATTTCGAAGGACTCCTTTGTCAATTTACAACGTAATTGCCCTTCTCTTCAGAATTGCCATAATGCCGCTAAACAAAATCAAGTTATCCAAAGGAAAAACTTTTCATATAAATTTGAATATATAAAAGGTATCTTGTACAAACAAGTCAGTATTCAAATTAAATTCAGATGAGATGGAACAACTAAGATGGAATAGTCAAAGTCAATGCAGAGAGATTGTTCTTAAAATGGCTCATGACCTTGCAGTGGTCGGACATTTCTCGCATCGTAAAACCTTAAATAAAATTAGGGAAACCTATTTTTGGCCAAAAATGTCCTCAGATGTCACTACCTATTGCAGATCGTGTAAAGTTTGCCAACTGTCATCCTCCCGAGGTAACAGGCGATTACCTATGGTCAAAATGCCAATCTTTACGGTACCTTTCGAAAGAGTAGCTATTGACATTGTTGGTCCTTTAGCTCCACTTTCATCTGGGGAACATAGATATATATTAACATTAGTTGATTATGCTTCGAGTTTCCCTGAAGCCGTTCCCTTAAAGACCATAACTACTACAAAGGTGGCTGAAGCCCTTTTGTCCATCTCCAGAGTGGGCAACCCTAGAGAAATTTTGTCTGACTGTGGGACGCAATTCACATCTGACTTAATGCAACATCTATACCAACTTCTGGGAGTGAAGCCTCTCTTCACCACACCCTATCATCCCAGCTGTAATGGGAGGATTGAGCGCCAGCATTCGATTCTCAAGTCCATTTTAAGGAAACTTTGCTCCTTAAACCTAAGGAGTGGCATCGTTATCTACCCTGTGCTTTGTTTGCCATGAGGGAAGTTCCCAGTGACTCTTTGGGGGTTTCACCTTTTGAACTTCTCTATGGTAGACAGGCCAGAGGTCCATTGTCCATCCTTCATGACTTATGGACTAATGAGGAGGTAAATGCTGAGGTTCAGTCTTCTTACCAGTTTCTCCTTGACCTTAGATCCAAACTTGAGGAGACCTCTGACATAGTTTCGAAAAACCTAAGTTTGTCAATGGACCAGTACAAAACCTATTTTGATTCCAAAAGTCAGAGGAGAAGTTTTAACGTAGGGGATGAAGTTCTTGTACTTTTGCCTATCAAGTCAAATAAATCATTAGTAGCATGGAAAGGTCCATATAAAGTGTTAAAAATTTGTGGGAAAGTTGACTACCTCATAGAAGTCAAGGGGAAACCTAAGCTTTATCATATGAACATCCTTAAGAAATATTACCGAAGAAATTCGGTTAACTGCCTTAATAACTTTGACTTAGTTTTTCCACACAAACTTGATACGCCAACTGAGGAATGTAAAGTGTGCGTAATTGACGCCTCTAACTCAGACTATGATGAACTACATGACTTGGTGACTCTTGACCACTCGGGCGCAACCAACGTTAATATTAATGAATCTTTGAATGACCATAAGAGACATTTACTACTTCAATGTGTGAGTAACTTTTCAGACGTCTTTACTGATATTCCAGGTGTTACCTCCACAGTAGTCCATAAGATTGACTTAGTGACGGACAATCCTATCAAACGAAAATAATACCCAGTTCCAGTTCACCTTAGGGATGCATTTGACCGAGAGGTAGACAAATTATTAAAACTAAAGATCACTGAACCTTCTGTATCTTCATATTGTTCACCATTAGTCATGGTTAAGGCGGCAGATAATTCATATAGACTTGCTGTTGACTTCAGAGGCCTTAATGCTATAACTCGGTGGGATGCTGAGCCTATGCCCTTAATAGATAGCGATCTACACAAATTTTATGACGCTTCCTTCTTTTCAGTGATTGATATTGCGCAGGCATATCATCAAGTAATGTTAGATCCTTCTTCTAAGCAGTACACCGCTTTTCCTACACACCAAGGACTGATGCAATGTAGAACTATGCCCTTCGGTTTGGTAACTGCCTCTGCTACCTACATGAGACTGATGAGAAAGGTCTTGGGTAATATGCCAAATGTTTCAGTTTATTTTGATAACATTTACGTAATGACATCCACGTGGGGTGAACATATCTAAACATTAACATCAGTTTTGCGTAGGTTACGCTCACATGGCCTCACTGCCAAGCCGAAGAAATGCTTCCTTGGGTATAACAAGATTAGATATCTTGGACTGATACTTTCTAATAACTCTCTGCAGCCTCTCCCCAGTAAGATCAAAGCTTTATTAGAATTTAAATTACCCAAAACCAAGAAGCTCATGCGTAGCTTTGTTGGTTCTGTAAATTTTTATGCACGGTTTATCCAGAACCTTACTGATCTTACAGGCATCTTATCCGACTTCCTTAAAAAGTCTGTGAAGGAACCTCTTTAACTTTCCGACGTAGCTCGGGAAAAGTTTAATGAGATTAAAAGTATCTTTTCGAAAGACCCTATACTTAAGATTCCAGATATTAATAAAACATTTTGTTTAAGAACTGATGCCTCCAATACTGGCTTAGGTGCAGTGTTACTACAATATCATGATGGTACTCCCTTCCCTGAATGCTTCCTAAGCTGGAAATTCCTTCCCGCAGAAACAAGATACTCCACAATAGAAAAGGAATGTTTAGCCCTTGTGTGGGGTATCTCCAAACTTAAATTTTATTTGCTGGGAAAAGAATTCATTTTAGAAACGGACCACAAACCTTTGATATACCTAGAAACTTTTAAGGGAACCAACAGTTGCCTCTTGAGGTGGACATTGGCACTCCAGGCTTTTAAGTTCCATATTGTGCATATCAATGGTTCATCCAATTATTTCTCTGTCTGGTTAAGTCGTGACAGTCAGTAGAAGATTTCTTGCCTTACGCGACTTCCACATGTTAGAACTTTTTCCTCGCCTATTCTTATACTGTCTTGGTATTGGGGAGTGCGAGGGAAAAGTTCAATAGATAGGAATAGAGAGGGAGTATATAGGAACAATAGTTTCATTGCCGGCTACTTGTTGAGGTAGAGTAAGTCAAGCTCCCGCTATTCCCGCCTTTTTTCCACCTCCCCTAAAGTGATAGTTTGATTGCCGGCTGCGTGTTAACGTAGGGTCAGTCTAGCTCCCACTATCCCTTCCCCTCCCTCTTCCCCCCCCCCCGAAAGGTGGCGTGTGGGGCTCTGGTCAAACAGTAAATCACTCGACTCACAGCTCCCAACACTACTCTTGGATGACAGAGAGGGTCACCTGTCAACCAACGAGGAGAATGGATGGAGAAGGACTAACGTCCAGAGACTTCCCCATTTTGGATCTAATTACCTGTGCACCTGTATGAAATTGCAGGACGTAACCCCACATCATTGCAGCGGTAAAGAACTTGCTTTCCTGTCATTGGGATAAAATACTCACGGCGATACTCTGAAGAACTAGCCGGTGGTGGTCACCAACACCTGCGACCCCCACCCCTACCCCATCATCAGCAACGGCTACGATTTCAACAACAGTGTCACCAACACCAGACACCCCTGTAGATATTAGCGTTGAGTTCAAATGTTATTTTATTCATTTCATTTTTCATTTTTCTTTCAAATAGGATATACCTTTCATGTTTTATTGTTTTATGTTTGATTTAATAAATAATGAAGTGTTTATCTTTGTGAATTATTATTTCTTTTTCTATTCATTAATTTTCCTGAAGAGGAGCCAGCCTCAGTAATACTGACTGAAGATGTTACAGGGCTGAGTAAGCCCTACCTTAACTAGTAGCCGGCAATGAAACTATTGTTACTATATCGCAACTCCTATCTATTGAACTTTTCCCTCACACTCCCCCACACCAAGACTTACAGTCAGAGAGTATAAGAAGAATAGGCGAGGAAAAAGTTCTAACATGTGGAAGTCGCGTAAGGCAAGAAATCTTCTACTGACTGTCACGACTTAACCAGACAGAGAAATAATTGGATGAACCATTGATATACACAATATGGAACTTAAAAGCCTGGAGTGCCAATGTCCACCTCAAGAGGCGACTGTTGGTTCCCTTAAAAGTTTCAAGGTATATCAAAGGTTTGTGGTCCGTTTCTAAAATGAATTCTTTTCCCAGCAAATAAAATTAAAGTTTGGAGATACCCAACACAAGGGCTAAACATTCCTTTTCTATTGTGGAGTATCTTGTTTCCGCAGGAAGGAGTTTCCGGCTTAGGAAGCATACAGGGAAGGGAGTACCATCATGGTATTGTAGTAACACCGCACCTAAGCCAGTATTGGAGGCATCAGTTCTCAGACAAAATGTTTTATTAATATCTGGAATCTTAAGTATAGGGTCTGTCGAAAAGATACTTTTAATCTCATTAAACTTTTTCCGAGCTACGTCGGAAAGTTCAAGAGGTTCCTTCACAGACTTTTTAAGGAAGTTGGATAAGATGCCGGTAAGATCAGTAAGGTTCGGGATAAATCGTGCATAAAAATTTACAGAACCAAGAAAGCTTCGCACGAGCTTCTTGGTTTTGGGGAATTTAATTTCTAATAAAGCTTTGATCTTACTGGGGAGAGGCTGCCGAGTGTTATTAGAAAGTATCAGTCCAAGATATCTAATCTTGTTATACCCAAGGAAGCATTTCTTCAGCTTGGCAGTGAGGCCATGTGAGCGTAATCTACGCAAAACTGATGTTAATGTTTGGATATGTTCGCCCCACGTAGATGTCATTACGTAAATGTTATCAAAATAAACAAACGTTTGGCATATTACCCAAGACCTTTCTCATCAGTCTCACGTAGGTAGCACAGGCAGTTACCAAACCGAAGGGCATAGTTCTATACTGCATCAGTCCTTGGTGTGTAGGAAAAGCGGTGCACTGCTTAGAAGGAGGATCTAACATTACCTTATGATATGCCTGCGCAGTATCAATCTCTGAAAAGAAGGAAGTCATAAAATTTGTGTAGATCGCTATCTATTAAGGGTATAGGCTCAGCATCCCACCGAGTTATAGCATTAAGGCCTCTGAAGTCAATAGCAAGTATATATGAATTATCTGCCTTCTTAACCATGACTACTGGTGAGCAATATGCAGATACTGAAGGTTCAATGATCTTTAGTTTTAATAATTTGTCTACCTCTCGGTCAAATGCACCCTTAAGGTGAACTGGAACTGGGTATAATTTCCGTTTGATAGGATTGTCTGTCAATAAGTCAATCTTATGGACTTCCGTGGAGGTAACACCTGGAATATCAGTAAAGACGTCTGAAAAGTTACTCACACATTGAAGTAGTTCATGTCTCTTATGGTCATCCAAAGATTCATTAATACTAATGTTAGATGCGCCCGAGTGGTCCAGAGTCACCAAGTCATGTAGTTCTTCATCATAGTCTAAGTTAGAGGTGTCAATTACGCACACTTTACATTCTTCAGTTGTTTTATCAAGTTCGTGTGGAAAAACTAAGTCAGTTATTAAGGCAGTTAACCGAATTTCTTGGGTAATATTTCTTAAGGATGTTGATATGATAAAGCTTAGGTTTCCCCTTGACTTCTATGAGGTATTCAACTTTCCCACAAATTTTTAACACTTTATATAGACCTTTCCATGCTACTAATAATTTGACTTGATAGGCAAAAGTACAAGAACTTCATCACCTACTTTAAAACTTCTCCTCTGACTTTTGGAGTCAAAATAGGTTTTGTACTGGTCCATTGACAAGCTTAGGTTTTTCGAAACTATGTCAGAGGTCTCCTCAAGTTTGAATCTAAGGTCAAGGAGAAACTGGGAAGAAGACTGAACCTCAGCATTTACCTCCTCATTAGTCCATAAGTCATGAAGGATGGACAGTGGACCTCTGGCCTGTCTACCATAGAGAAGTTCAAAAGGTGAAAACCCCAATGAGTCACTGGGAACTTCCCTCATGGCAAACAAAGCACAGGGTAGGTAACGATGCCACTCCTTAGGTTTAAGGGAGCAAAGTTTCCTTAAAATGGACTTGAGAATCGAATGCTGGCGCTCAATCCTCCCATTACAGCTGGGATGATAGGGTGTGGTGAAGAGAGGCTTCACTCCTAGAAGTTGGTAGAGATGTTGCATTAAGTCAGATGTGAATTGTGTCCCACGGTCAGATAAAATTTCTCTGGGGATGCCCACTCTGGAGAAGATGGACAAAAGAGCTTCAGCCACCTCTGTAGTAGTTATGGTCTTCAAGGGAACGGCTTCAGAGAAACTCTAAGCATAATCAACTAAGTGGAGATAAAGGACCAACGATGTCAATAGCTACTCTTTCAAAAGGTACCGTAAACACTGGCATTTTGACCATAGGTACTCGCCTGGTACCTCGGGAGGATGACAGTTGGCAAACTTCACACAATCTACAATAGGTAGTGACATCTGAGGACATTTTTGGCCAAAAATAGGTTTCCTTAATTTTATTTAAGGTTTTACGATGCGAGAAATGTCCGGCCACTGGCAGGTCATGAGCCATTTTAAGAACAGTCTCTCTGCATTGACTTGGAACAACTAAGATGGAATATTCTATCTCATCTGAATTTAATTTGAATACTGACTTGTACAAGATATCTTTTATATATTCAAATTTATATGAAAAGTTTTTCCTTTGGATAACTTGATTTTGTTTAGCGGCATTATTGCAATTCTGAAGAGAAGGGCAATTACGTTGTAAATTGACAAAGGAGTCCTCCGATATATCTAAAGGTTTAAAGTCAGGGAAAATCAAAGGATGGACAGTAGGGGAAGCATGGGCTTTGGTCTGAGCCCTGGTCAAGACATTTATGGTATCGGAGGTGATATCTTCAATTTCATCTAACAAGTGAACCGGTGATCCTACTACCTCGCTTGAATTGATGAAATTGGTGAAATTGCTGACCTAGAAAATGTACAGAGAACCTTCACTGCACGCATAACGGAGATAAAACACCTCAATTACTGGGAGCGCTTGAGGTTCCTGAACCTGTATTCACTGGAACGCAGGCGGGAGAGATACATGATTATATACACCTGGAAAATCCTAGAGGGACTAGTACCGAACTTGCACATGAAAATCACTCGCTATGAAAGCAAAAGACTTGGCAGACGATGCAACATCCCCCCAATGAAAAGCAGGGGTGTCACTAGCATGTTAAGAGACCATACAGTAAGTGTCAGGGGCCCGAGACTGTTCAACTGCCTCCCAGCATACATAAGGGGGATTACCAACAGACCCCTGGCAGTCTTCAAGCTGGCACTGGACAAGTACCTAAAGTCGGTTCCTGACCAGCCGGGCTGTGGCTCGTACGTTGGTTTGTGTGCAGCCTGCAGCAACAGCCTGGTTGATCAGGCTCTGATCCACCAGGAGGCCTGGTCACAGACCAGGCCGCGGGGGCGTTGACCCCTGGAACTCTCTCCAGGTAAACTGGTTTTTAATCCCACATGAATCTCATGAGACATTGTCTCATCTGAACTTTCGAGGGGCTTCTCCGACTCTACAGGAAGAGGATCTGAAACACCTATGTCCATCACCTCCCGCCCTCACCCACCCGAGGACTACACACGCCCACGCAGCCTAGCGCATTCCACGGAAGGGACACGGAGACACGCCGGTCCGAGCTCGGTTCGGGAGGCAGCCGCAGCAGCAGCAGCAGCAGCAGGAGCAGCAGAAGCTGTTGTGACACACACCTCTGACTGGCTGACTGACTAACTGAAGATTTAATTTCCTCATGTTTACCATATCTGAGTAATTGAAATTTCTCATCGTTGAACTTCATATCGTTTTCTGCAGCCCACTGAAAGATTTGGTTGATGTCCGCCTGGACCCTTGCAGTGTCTGCAATGGAAGACACTGTCATGCAGATTCGGGTGTCATCTGCAAAGGAAGACACGGTGCTGTGGCTGACATCCTTGTCTATGTCGGATATGAGGATGAGGAACAAGATGGGAGCGAGTACTGTGCCTTGTGGAACAGAGCTTTTCACCGTAGCTGCCTCGGACTTTACTCTGTTGACGACTACTCTCTGTGTTCTGTTAGTGAGGAAATTATAGATCCATCGACCGACTTTTCCTGTTATTCCTTTAGCACGCATTTTGTGCGCTATTATGCCATGGTCACACTTGTCGAAGGCTTTTGCAAAGTCTGTATATATTACATCTGCATTCTTTTTGTCTTCTAGTGCATTTAGGACCTTGTCGTAGTGATCCAATAGTTGAGACAGACAGGAGCGACCTGTTCTAAACCCATGTTGCCCTGGGTTGTGTAACTGATGGGTTTCTAGATGGGTGGTGATCTTGCTTCTTGGGACCCTTTCAAAGATTTTTATGATATGGGATGTTAGTGCTATTGGTCTCTAGTCCTTTGCTGTTGCTTTACTGCCCCCTTTGTGGAGTGGGGCTATGTCTTGTTTTTAGTAACTGTGGGACGACCCCCGTGTCCATGCTCCCTCTCCATAGGATGGAAAAGGCTCGTGATAGAACTGCAAGAAGCCCCTTCTTGCAGTTCTTGATGAACACAGAGTTCCATGAGTTTTCAACTTTGGCGAATACCATATTACAACATGCATAATACTCGATCAAGTATTATGCATATGTAATGGGCTTTTTCACTTATTTCTAGCCTCAATAGTAGCTAAAGTGAGGGTAGAGTACTTTAAAATATTATCTGGCCTTAATTTATTTAGTTATGTGTATAGTTAGGATGATTCGGTGTTATAAACTACGGGTACACTTGTTTACTACCCGGCTGTCGTTTAGCCACTGACCCCTCTTAATCCGAGGTGATGTCAGTCTGAGATTTCTGTTATAGGGCAGTTCACTCTCGCCTTTGGAGATTCACACCTTGCTTGCTGGAGCTACCCCTAAGCCCCACTGGAGGTTCCTTCACGATCCTCTGCCACTGGTCAGTTTACTACCAGAGTTCCTCAGTTGTGATGCAGATGGCCGCATTTAGACGCTCTCGATTGTTGCTGCATCAAGAAACTTTCAAGTGACAGTGTGAAGAGTTCAAGGAGTTGCCTCATGCAGTCAGTTGCGTCAGTGAACTCATTTCGTGGAGACTATCAAGTATTAAAACCTTCGATGGTTTATTAAGCAACTTAATGAATATAAGAAAAAACTGATATTATTGCCATTTGAACCCTTGAGTGTAAAGCAGGACATGTTTTCCTGTTCCTTTGCTGCTGGATGGGCTTAACAGGCTTTCTTATTGTCCTAAATGCAACACTTCTAGAATTGGAGTCCACGCTTTCCATTTGCTGGCTCTCGGCAACGGGACCTGATATCCACATCACTATGCTACATCTCCATTCTAAGGCCCTTGTTCTTTTTAAGATTTTTCAATCTAATTTGGTAGAGGGGGGTTCTCCCTCAACATTGGAAATCTGCTATTGCACTACCGTTTCACAAACCAGGCGACTGGTGAATAGACGTCTGATGCGATTCTTAGAGACACACAATAGCCTTTCACCTCTCCAATATGGCTTTCACAAAGGCCGCTACTTTAGAACCCTTGCTCCACTTAGATATGTATATTCGAAATGTCTTTGCTAACAACCCCAATGTCCTGCAGGTCATTTTTGATCTAGAGAAGGCATATGACACCAATTGGAGGGCTAGTATTCTTGCCAAAGCCCACTCCTTAGGCTTCTGCGGTAATCTACCAAACTTCATCGCTGCTTTCTTGTCCGACAGACATTTTCGGGTCCGTACTGGCACCTCGCTTTCCTCGGACTTCGTACAAGCCGAGGGAGTCCCACAAGGTTGTGTCCTAATCACTACTCTTTCTCTTAGCTATAAATGACCTACTTTCCGTTCTTCCTTTGCATATTTGGTCGTCACTTTATGTTGATGACTTAGCTATAGCTTACTTGGGCACTGATTGTCAACTAGCAGAAGCCTTCCTTCAGGTTGTGATAGTTGTGAGGGAAAAGTGGGTGTAAGTGGAGTTAGGGTTGTTCAGGCAACCAGGAACCATTAGCGAGTTACGTCGCGCACCCCCCCCCCTCTAGCAGGCTGGGGCGAAACTCTGGTTCCTGGTGTCTGATTTGTTTCAATTTCTACTCCTGGTAGTATTGACCTTACCTGGTGTGGGTTGAAGTTTGGAGAGTCACTTCACCTCCACTCTTCTCTGATCAGGTAAAGTGATCTACCAGGAGTATTATTGTTTGTTGCTTTTTGTTTGCTGGTTACCAGTAATGATTTTGGCATTTACCACTCTTTTTCGTTCTTAAATGTTATATTATCATAACCATTGGTAACCAGTGTATTTTTTATTACCAGCTCGTGGTCATCCAGGGTAGATGCCAGATAAAGGAGCAAGCTATTTGTTAATTGGACTTATTAACATTATTCAACTACTACCGGCCCTTATTCTACTAGTGGTGCTGCAACTAAGTGATATGGGAGATTCCAGAACAGAACACCGGACTGTTACCATCCACCCAGGATTCCTTACATCGTCTCAAACATCAGAGATTCATCCAGGGCCTTACATACTCCTGTCTAACTACAGCACTAGAACCGAAGGCCATTTTTATTATATTTAAATTTTAAGTAAAATCCTCAAAGTCATTATTATTCCTAGTCATTTCTTTATTTTTCCATTAGTTTTTTTTTTTTTTTTGCTCAGATGGAAGGCATTCCGCTGACAATGGCGACCTTGCCAGGATACGACTCATGAAGCAACATCGTCCTGATAGTACAACTGGTTGTGAGTATAACATTTAAGATGGAAAAGGGCGAGTTAGTTGAGGTGTCAAGTCGTTACTGGTAGTCTGGTTGACTTACCCTTGTTTGGTTCTAGGGTTCGGTTTAAAAGTTTGCCCATTTGTTGGACCTGGGGAACTTTGAGAAAAACCCCTCCTGTTTGAACCATGCGTATTTAGCTTAGTGAAGGCTATTGAGCCCACAAGTGTATTCTTCCAGGGAAAAAACATAGTTCATTTTCTTCTTCGGGAAGTATGAAGTGTGCGGACTGTGTCTCTCTTTTGTAACAGACTTACCTGTTAGTTTATTAGTTCAGATAGGTCAAATTTGGTGCGTAATATTTCATTTTACGAGATGGATTCCTTAGATTTCTGGTTGAGAGCTGGAAAGGAAATGGGATTTGCTGGACAGAACCTTGAGAGTTATATTACTGCTAAAATGGCTATTGAAAAGAAAGAGGAACAGGAAAAGGAACGGGAAAGACTAGCTCTTGAACAGGAAACCTCTTCAAGGGGGCTCCTTGGCATGGTGAAGAGGCTCTTGGTCTGAGGAATTAGACCTGTCAGTCTCCTTCCTCAGACCAAACCTAATTGCCCCCCTTCCCTCTCCCATCCTCCACCTTTTTCCTTTCCTCCTCCTCCTCCTCCCCACTCCTCCCTTTTGCCATTCCTTTTTGGCCTTTGGGATTTTTTCCCACAGGCACACTAGTTCCTAGGTAGAGGAAAGGATACCAGGGTCCATCCCATTCCGTTGAGGTTCTTGGCGGTGGCGTAGTTTGCCGTGGAATCTGGATTGCCTGGGGATGTTCCGATCCTTCTCTGGTATCCCGGAGGGTGGCTTTGGGTGTCTTTCGAGCGACGGGTGTATCTCTGGAAGCCACCTTTCGGATTCTGGGGGTGGTGGCCGAAGGAGGTATGCTTTGTGGTGGATATCTGGCCGCCCTCTCTTTTGTCCACCGAGGTAGCTCGGCAGATGTGAGGTTGCTATCCCGGATTGCTGGTTTACTGACATGATGGGTAGGGTATGGCACGGGTTCCATGCTGCATCTGCACTAATTGCAGTGCTGAGGTCCTCTTGGGCGTGGACGGAGATTTCTGGCCCTTTCATTCCTCCTAGAAACTATCCCTCCCGGTCCCCCCTTTTTTTTATTCTTTTTTTATTTTTATTTTTTTTTCTTAAATGTAAAAAGAAATAAGTAACCTAACCATAGAAGCCCTAATCCATGAACCTGCTACCCCCGGGCCCCTTCTTGATACCGCACCCCGTTCTGACCCCGCCTCATCTTTGGACCACTCGTCTGACACTCCTAATGCCTCTGTACCTCTTGCCGGTACTGTTTCTTCACCCACTTCAGGTACTGAGCTCTCGATGGACTCCTTCAATTTATCTGACCTCCACTCTCTGACTATGCTTCCGGCCTCTCCCTCTATGGTGTGACAATTTTTGAATCGCCGGCCCATTCCATTTCGGACCAACTCTGGTCCCACACCTAAACACCAATGAGAATTATCTGCTGATGATACTTCTCCACCTTCTCGTTCTTCTCAGAAAAGATCGACACGTCCTGCACTCCCTTTCCACGCTCAGTTTCAGAATGCACAATGGACTAAATTCTTCATTTTACGACTGACTTCCTCTATTGCCTATCTTTCCGACCATAGTATTGGCAAGGCACTCCTATGCCATGTTGGTTAAATATTTATTTTCATGCTCTTAAGAGCGGTACGCACATCACTGTACGGAATGCTACCCAAGCTAATGATCTTTCTCTTCTTTCCCATATTGAAACTGTTCCTGTCACTATTGAAAAACATCCTTCCCTCAATTCTTATAGTGGTACAGTCATTCTGCCCCATACCATAGTTCAACAAAATTTCCAGACATGTGGAAAAGACTTTCTTGAACAGCTGGAACTCCAAGATCTCCCAATCCTCAAAGTAGACACTTATGTTAATCCTGCCCGTGGGCGGAGACGATACCATAGTAATGTGGCTCATTTAACTTTTGACAGCCGTGAACTCCCTGTTATATCTTCTAAATTGGTCATCCTGTGTTATTTAACTATTGTAAGAGAATATGTTCATCACTTAATATTATAGCGCGAAAGTCCCCGTTTATAGCTAAAATAGAGACTTTCGGCGTTATATTATTATGTTAATATATGAAAAATACCATGGTATCATTATTATCGCTGTTATCACTATCATTATTTTAGTATTATTGCTAGGTAGGATTTCTTGTGTATATAGAGTAGAGTTAAAGTCTTGGAACTATCCGGTGAATTGTTCAATTGTTTATGTCCGGCTGACTGACGTTGGGTCAGGTGATCCAACCTGACGACGTGTCAACAGACTGGCAAGTAGTCAGTCTGCTCCCTGCTCTAGCCCTGACAACTGATCGTATATTGGCTCTTATGGTGTACAGTTTGAATGTTTTTGAGAATTGGACTCTAGAGCTGACTCACTTTGTTCCTCATTGCTTTGAAAGACTTTTGATATTTATATTCTTGGTCAGTTCAGTAATCCATAGATACTTTACGGCCAGATTCAAAGGTCTTGTTAAATCTTGCACATTTCGTATTTTGAGTTTACAGTGTTGTTAAGACAAAGACGTAAATGTTATTGAAGACTTAATTACAGGAAGAATAATTAAACTTCCTTATTAATGTGACATTTCCATGATTTTGAACTAAATGTATATGGTAAATTTATTGTACAAAGTATTAAGTTACATTAACTACAAGAAGATAAAGTATTGTATTTAAACACTTTAATAAATTTGAATATTATTCTATGGAGTTTCCCAGTTGAAATTATTTCCCCTAGACTAAAACTTAAAATAACTCGGATCCAAAAATCTTGTTGCATAAGAAATAAATGGTAAACAGGCCACATTCTGAAGTTCTTTAAAAAATTTCTTATTCGCAACAAATGGGTTACCCGTCCGGGAGCTCTGTTGTTCTAAGACATTGATCAAAAGAACAATATTGAAGTTATATACTGGGAATTTATCCTTAGTTAATTTCAAAATATTGATCATGGAAGATCACATTAAAGAGTTATTTGAAGATTTAACACTGTCAAAGCTGGACTCCTTGAAACTTCAAACGTGCTGGCAGATAGCCCGTAAATTGGGAGTACCATACAATAGATATTACACAGCCAATACCGTAAGGGCAATAATTAGAAACAAATTGTTTCCAGGGGCCTCTAACCATCATGTAGCAGGAGATTCTGACTCAAAGTTTAGTTTCTCATGTAAGCTACCAATCGAGATATGAAGTATTGCAGGGTGCAGCCACTGTTCGGCATTCGCCCGTTACTGAAGGAATTCATATTAATGGTCAACCTGGTCCTCACCAAGGTGCACGTCCAAAGGAATATCCACATACCGCCAGTTCAATTCCTTCCCTCATTTTCGATACCATCGGGGCATATTTCTCAAAGTCAGTTTGAGAAATTAGAGAGAGTATTTATTTTACAGACTGCTCAAATTGAGGCTCAGCGTAAATTAAATGAAGACTTTCAAAGGGAAACGCTCCACTATATAAGACAACAACAACAAGGTAATGTGAGTGAAAGATGTACTGAATCCTCAAATGATTCTTTCAATATACAAAAAGCTGCATCTATGGTTCCAAGATTTAATGACAGAGATTTAGATACTTATTTTGAAGTCTTTGAGAATCAAGCACGTGCTATGCGCTGGCCCCGACAACACTGGGCAACCTTATTACATACTTCATTGTCTGATAAAGCTCAAAGTTGTACGGCTACATCACCTTTTGAGAAATATGTGGATTATGATTCTGTTAAGAGGGCAGGCTGGAGCCGTTCAGCGTGCTCAAGAAAAAAAAAATCGAAAAATTATGGAAAATGAGTTATTCATACAGAAAAATAGCTTAACTCTTTGGCAATACAATGGTACAAGAATCAATGTTCTACAACGTTTCTACAAGAAATTATAGTCATTTATATCAGGTATGATGGCGGCGATGTAGGTAGCGAGTCTGCTCTCAACCCTATATATTTTTTTGAATTTTTCCTTGTTTTTTTATCGCTTTTTCTTTGCATTATTCTTTCTAATATAATAATTGATTATTTGGCATCATATAAGAGTAGGTGGAGCTTATCAATAGACGTCTAGCCTATCAGGAAGCACCTAGGTACACTCGGCAGTGCTCCCTCTCCAGACGGCGGCAGGTGAAATCACTTCATTATTACGCTTGTATCAGCTTATATATTAACTATACGGCTTATTTATCATTCAGAATTGATCTAATATGATATAATAATCACTATAAATAACAAACATGTTATATACTCTAGACTGAATAAAATAGGCCATAATATAGCGAGAGTCCACCAGCAATATTTCGATACGAGTTACTCCTCGTCTCCTTGTTCTATTGTTTGGTCTGTGAGTGATAGAAAACGGTGTTTTGAAGAGGATAACTGCACTAGAACATCAGTTTACTAAGAAATACACCGAAACAAACGCGATTTCCGCGCAAAAAAAAAAAAAAAATTTTGAGACGGTAGGCCGGCCGACGTTCTAGGCCTATATCTCGGAAGTAACTCATTCACTTATTTCGCTTCATAACTCCATTATTAATGATTGTTTTATATTGTCTGTGAAAATCATCTCAATACAAAGTGTGTGTGAATTATTTACGTTAGATTTTTTTGGAATATCTCAAATATTTTTTATTTTATGGGGGGTAAAAGGCAGATATTTTGGCGAATGCCAAAAATTCTGTCAAATACATTTTTTTTACCATGATAAGATATATTAGATGAAATGGCTATGTAAAAACGTCGTGCTAGTTGTATTCTAACAGTTGGGAATGTCGGAAGTGCCACTCGTAGTGCCAATTTGTCAGGTCATGCTGCCATATATAAAAATTATGTTTATAAACATAAAATATATTTTTTTCTCTGTTGTTTGTTGGCCAATCATACTGAAACTTTGTCACATGCTTCTACATATGCACCTCTAAAAGTACAACAAAAATAAAATAAATCGGTTGAAAAATATTTTTTTTTTAAATGAAAGGCTCCCACCTCCCCTGGCTTATGATCTCCTCCCAGTAAGTTATCAAAAAACCTTTAGTGCATTAAAACGCCAGCCAACTCAGTCGTATGTGGATTTTGCTCGTGAAAAGAAAATCGCTTTTGAGAGATGTAGAGCTTCTAACTGTAAATCTATGGAAAGTCTTTCCCAATTGATCCTGCATGAGGATTTCTATAATAATTTACCAGAAGACTTGCATAGGTATTTGATTAGTTGCCCCATAGTAAATATACTAGAAACAGCCTCGCTCGCCGATAATTATGAAATATCTCAACAATTGATTGGCAAAACAAAAAGTAAGGAAACAGTGACTAAATATGCCCCTAAGAAAGGATGATCCAATCTTACAGAGATGCGTCGCATACAGAATCCTTGCCCGACCTCCTATGATGCCTCCAAGCCCATTAATAATAAATTTATATCTAACTCTAGGAAAAGTTCAAAACCACTAAGGCATAACAGTGAGTTGAACTGCACTTATTGTAATAAGAAAGGGCATGTAAGGAAATACTGTTATTGGTTAGAGGGGGATACCAGGAACGAGCGACTTCGTTTCCCAACTCAGGTAATATCTTCATAGACAACTCAAAAGAAACTGAACCCTAGTACCGAACAAGGTTCACAAGAACCAATCAGTAGTCATTCTAGATGACTCAATACTAGAGTTGTTTCAGAAAAAGATATTCACTCAGCTATGAGTCCCTACTTTGCTAAAGTGAAAGTTGGAATAGACGAGACTCAATTAGTTGAAATTAATTCCTTCCGTGATACTGGAAGTTATTTAACATTGTTGAAGCAGGACATACTTCCCCTAAGTGATATGACTCGCACAAAGCTAGATGTCTTATTAGAAGCCTATGGAGGCGCCATTATAAGAGTGCCTCTTCACAGGATATACATCCAAACACTAACCTATACTGGCTTTGTGTCGGTAGGTATATCCAGTGAAAATTTTCCTATTCAGGGCGTTGACTTACTCATAGGCAATGATCTAGACTATCCAGGTATAAGCCAAGAGCCTCTAGTTATTGATAATTCTACTGACATTAACTATGCCATAGAAGCTCGAAAAGAGGCTCCTACCTTATTTCCTCTCAATGTTATAACTAGAGCAATGTCTAGAGCGCCTCAAAATCCTTTGTCAACTGAAGTCCTAAGTGAAGGCGAAGATTTAGGTCTCGATTTATTGTTCAGTCGATCCTTACAACCTGGATCTTCAAATCTGAAATATTCTATGATCGGCCCTTTTCAAGATTCTGATATTAAAATGCTATCGAAAGAAGATTTAATAAGGGATCAGTTCCTTGATCCATCCCTAGAGAAATTACGAGAGATAGCTATTACAGAAGACGACGCCCAAGACCTGGACAATTGTTACTATCTTGCTAATGGTATATTAATGAGAAAGGAAAAGTCTCTTTTGTCTTCCGACGATCATCTGTCTACCAGCAAACATCTAGTAGTGCTACCTAGCACCTTTAGAGAATTGGCTATTAGTTTCGCCCACCATAGTCCCATGGGAGGACATTTGGGAGTAAAGAAAACGCTGGGCAAAATAGCCAAGCATTTTCATTGGCCCAGAATGAAGGAGACTGTGGAAAGCTATCTAAAAGGGTGTCAAGTCTGCCAAGTGACCGGCAAACCTTCGCACACACCTCCACCAGTTCCCCTCATTCCGATTCCCGTCAGTGGTGAGCCCTTCTCACTCATGATAATAGATTGTGTTGGTCAGTTACCCAAGACTAAACAAGGGAATCAATATCTGTTTACAATTATGGATGTCGTTACTCGATATCCAGAGGCTATCCCTTTGAGAAAAATTAATTCTCGCATCATTGTTCGAGCTTTGCAAAAAATTCTCACAGGTGGGGATTCCCCGAACAATTCAATACGATCAAGGTTCAAATTTTACCTCTAAGATGTTTTGCGATGCCTTATCTCGCCTCGGAATTAAGTCCGTATTTTCTGTTGCTTATCACCCTCAGTCGCAAGGAGCCCTCGAACGATTTCATCAAACATTAAAATCAATGATGAGAGCATACTGCGAGCAGTTTTCCAGAGATTGGGACGAAGGAATACCATTCCTCTTGTTCGCCTTAGGGGAAAGCGAACAAGAAAGCACTGGGTTTAGTCCATTTGAATTAATTTACGGACACCAAGTACGCGGCCCCCTCGCCGTACTAAAAGATTCATGGACCGGAAAATCAGAACCCTCGCTTAAAACAACTCCAACTCTAATGCAAAAGCGTTTGTCACAACTGAGGGGATTAGCCTCAAAAAACTTAGCAAAGGCCCAATCCAAGATGAAGCATTGTTATGACAAACACACTCGCTCTCGTTTCTTCAAACCTGGTGATGGCACAGAAATTCTTACCTGGACACGCTCTGCAACCTAGATACGAAGGTCCTTTGGAAGTGATTGAGCGGCTCAATGAGGTAAATTATGTACTACTAACTCCAGGAAAGAGAAAAGCAAAACGTACTTATGTAAACCAACTCTAGGCTTACCACCCTATATTGTACCAGTTTCGACAGTTCTTCCTTTAGCTGAAACTGAAAATGTAAGTCTGCCCAGCATCTCTAAAGCGATAGAAGTACGTTTAAAAAATTCAGAGACATTGCAATCTCTTGATACCTTTCTTATGGACCTTGATTTGAAAAAAGCCAAAGATATCAAAGACTTGATATTACGTTATGAGGTCTTATTCGATGATGTTCCTAGGTGTTGTACATTGGGAATTCACGACATAGATGTACAAGGAGCAAAGCCTTGCAAACAGTCACCTTATAGGGCAAGTCCACTCAATCAAGAAACATTAAACAAAGAAGTAGAATTTTTGTTGTCCCATGGACTCATAGAACGGAGTAAAAGTCCGTGGGCCTCGCCCTGTATATTAGTTCCCAAGCCTGATGGAACTTCTAGAATGTGCACTGATTATCGTAA
>NC_091383.1:11254051-11323343 GCF_038502225.1 Cherax quadricarinatus
GGCATTTGTCCATTCCTTGAGCTTCTGCTTCCTAGTTGTTATTACCACATTTCTCACTCTACTCTTCAGGGTGTTTGGGTGCAACGCCAAATTCCGTATAGTGCTATCCTCAAAGTTGTGAAATGCATCCAACCTGTTTCTTCGCAATATAGGAACTCTTGTTGATAAATACATCCCAAACCTCCCGCAGCTGCTGGAGCATAAAACACACCTATTGACGTGTCTTTTGGAAATTTCAGCCACTTTCTTACATTTTGCCTGATTAGTTTGTCCGACGTCTTCAAGGTATTCTGACAGACGCCACCGAGCACCATAATATATATGATGCTGGGGGGCTGCTGCCCCCAGCTGGGCTGCCTGTCGGGGCGCCCTGTCTGTGCTTACTGCTTGCTGTCCCGGTCGATCCGGCTTCTGCTGGCGTGGTCCTTTGGGCGCCCGGGATGCAGCCTCCTCCATCGCCAGAGGTGGGGGGTGGTGGTGTGGGCCATTCTCCCTTACAGCTGTCTTCTCGCCTTCCTGTCGTTTCGCTCTCTGTTCCATCTCCGCTTCCGTTGGTTGGGGGAGACCTACGGCTTCGTAGAAACCGCTCACCCTTGTAGATTCCCGCGGCGGCGGCGTCTCCGTCAGCGTCATCGGTCCTCTCAGTAGGGGTCGTCATCCAAGGGCGGCTGTTGTCTTCCTGCAAAAATAGAAGGGAGGGGAAGAGGGTGGTGGGAGAGGGTGGGGTGTTGGGACAGGTAAGGAAGCCTTCCGCTGGCTGCTTCAGGAAGCTCCATTCCTCCTCCAAACGGCTCATGGTGCACGGCACTGCTACTGGGTTAGCATTCGTAAATGTCAGTAGGGGTTCAAGGCCTGGCCTCGGGACACGTCTCTTAGTGCTTGGGGCACAGGCATAGCTACAGATATCTTGCGCTCTGTCAACTCCAAGTTTCCTCACTAACACTTGTTTGTACTCCTTAATTTTTTCATCCATGTGCAGAGCTGCGATTTGTAGGGCTAAGGTCTGCAAACTAGATATGGCGTGAATGTAGTCTGTAGACAAGGCTCTACATGTGTTGACAAACCAATTGGGGTAGGGGCATTCTGTAGGCATTCCCTCCAATAGGAAGGATCTAAAGCCGATCTCTGGGATTACTTTCATAGCATAGCAGTCCTTAATGTAGTTGACCTTAGCTAAATATTTATCTCTGGTTTTACAGTAACCTTTGAGTATGTTCAGTGCTTTCTGTTCTTTTTTGTCAAATGGCTTAGTGGGTCTCCAACCCAGAGCTTTCTCGCGCAACTTTCGTATATCTGGCTTTCCCCTAACAGCTGAAGAAAATTGCATTCCCAGGTATTTATATACAGCTGTTGGCTGCAATGATCGAACTTGAGCTCCATAAATCTGTTTTACGCGTCGTATCTACGTACCACTTCTTCGCTTTTGGAACTGTTTGGATCTTCAATGTGGCACATCTTTGCGGATTTATCTCTAAGCCTGACGCTTCTAAGTACTTTAAAAACAGCTGCAATTGTGCATTAAGGCCTTGCTCAGACTCAGCCACTAACTCTACATCGTCTGCAAAAGCTAAGGCAGACACTTCATGCTCGGCACCACGCATTGGCCATCCAACTTGCTTATTCAAGGTCAAAAGTGCTTCATTCATTACTATATTAAAGAGGATACATGACAGAGGGTCCCCCTGCTTTACACCTCTACACACATTTCCCTCTTTACCAATAACCTCAGTTGACGCATCATAGTACGTCGACATAATACAGTATAGCTAATCACCAGTGGAGGCACATTATGGATCTGAAGCGCCCTCCTTACCGAAGAATGGTTTACTGAGTCATAGGCTTTCTTGACATCTAAGAATATTGCATACAGAGGTTTACATCTTTGCTTAATTTCGCTAATTACCGCATCCAACAGCATAACATTCTGAGCCAGGCCATCTGTGGGCAGAATAGCTCTTTGCAGCATGTGGGGAGGGGGAACCCACTGGACGCATCTTGCTGCCAATATCTTATGGAATACCCTAACAATAATGCTTGATATAGTTATAGGTCTATACTCTCCAGGACTCTCAGGCTGATCAACCTTCGGCAGCAGAACAGTTCTGGCCTTCCTGAATACCTTGGGAAGGTATCCAATATATAACCAGATGTTAAACATATCAACCCAGAACTGCTCCGGAAACATCTTCAAATCTTTAAGCATCCAGCCATCAGAACCTGGTGCAGAACTACCATTAGACGTGGCTACTGCTCTTTTAAACTCCTCGACTTCAATAGGTAACTGCAACTGCCATAACTGATCTTCCACCAATGTCTCTACCGGTCTTATATCTTCTTCAGATCGTCTAGCAAACAAATTCAACCAAAACTCTTGTAATTGCTCTTTACTCACATTTTGCTGTTCCAGGGCGCCTAAGCGCCGCCATCTTCCATCAAGTACCATCTTCTCGCACTTTGTTCTATTCTTGTGGTATAGCTTCTGGATATCTTTATACAGCTGTCTTCTTTGAGCTTTATTACCACCCCTATTGTTGTTATACTGGGGGGCATTTCCTCTGCGAGCAGCATCACCTTCACCTTTAGACACCTCAGCATAGTTTGTGCCATCTCATCCAATATACTCTGCACAGCTAAGACGCACACTCCACTAAATAAATTCTCCTCATTAAAAACATTTGAAACATTAATACCAAAGTCCCCTAAACCCTCCCGCATTTTCTCCTAAATGTGTAACAAAGTGTATCATGTTCGGTAGTTTCTCACATGTGTTCGCGTATGCACTAGCATCAATTGTACTAAGTAGGTGTCGTGTTAGTGCTTGTACTGTTGGAACGCTCAAATTGTGGGAGATTTCAATTCCATAACACCCTTCCCTACCCCCAGTTTGGTTGCTTCGCGCCTCTTGGCGGTCAACATCTTGAATCCTTAAATTACCAACATCTTCAACAATAATTTCAGACATAAGTCTGTCAACTAGAACTTAATAGGATGCCACCCTCCTGTGGCCCTTTATTCCTTCCACCTACCTCCCGGTGTGGACATCCGCTAATAACAAATTAATCCCCGCAGGGACACCATGGCCAACTCTTATTGCTTCCTTCAGGATCTTTACCTCAGCCAAAGCCAACATCAATTCCTCTTCCTTAGTCCATCTGGTCTTCACATGGGCAATTGCCTCTTCCACACCCCTATGATAGTCGTCAGGGTGCTTATTTCTCATATGAATAGACAATCCATTCTTACTCCTACACACCAGACCACACACAAGACACCGAAATGGAGCTCTATTATCATCAGCCATTATACTTAAAGGACTTCTCAAGCGACAACTCAAGAGAAAGGTTATGCCACGCACAGAACTCGAGTGGGGTCACGCCCACTCTTATTACAACCCATTAAGCTAAATATAAAAAGAAGGCTCTGTACGTGGCGATTTGTGCAGTTTTAGCCACAGGCGGCCTGATTGCCAAAGCTCCCAAGCCTAACCTGCGTTAGTCCCACCTGGATTATATCAGGAGGTACTGCACGAGGATCTTAATCACTCCATCTGAGAAAATAGTAAGTGGTGCACCAAATGCTTTCTTCCAAGAACAAGTGACTTCAGGTCATTAAGAGTGTCTAGGAAGTTGCAGAGGAGTTTACGAGTAGTGAGAGGCAGGTTGAAGTTAGTGCAGAGTTTGTACTTGAGCCCTTCGTGCCAGACAGTGTCAAAAGCTTTTTCAACGTCTTTGCAACCATGGCTGTCGTGTTTCTTTTTGTTTGTGGATGTAGTTAAGAATGATGTTAATGGCATCCTGTGTGCATCTGTGAGTTCTGAAGCCAAACTGGGCATCAGAAAGTAGAGAATTGTGTTCCAGGTATCTGCATAGGCGATGATTGATGAGTTTTTCAAAGAGGTTTCCTAAAGTTTCGAGGAGGCTGATAGGGCGATAGTTTCCAGGGTCAGAGTGGTCTTTATTGGGTTTAGGAAGGAGGATAGCAGTAGCAGCTTTGAAGAGGGAAGGGAAGTATCCAGAGGCAAGGGAGGCATTGAGGAGGTTTGTGTAGGCAGTAATGATAGTCAGGAATGTGTTTTAGGATAATATGGTTTAGACCAGAGGCACCAGGAGCCTTGGGAGGAAGGTGTCTTGAGGAGAGTTTTAATGTCTGTGTTGGTGAAAGGAGTGTCGAGTTCTTGGGAGGAGGTAAGAGTGTCTAGATGTATGTGGCTCTTTGGTGTTGTTTCTTGTGTGTGTGCAGTGTTCCAGTGTTCTATGCTCTGAATGTGTTGAATAATGTTAGGGTGAGGTGGGTGAGGGTGGAAGATGTTCTCCCAGATTGAAGATATTGATAGCAGTCTGTGGGTCTGAGATTGTGTTGTGGGTGATGTTTGAATTTATTGGTAGGAGTTGTGCCTCTGATTTTTTTTAAGTTTCAGAAGGATTTAGTGTTTTTAATATGCTGTTTGTCTGCTTGTTGTATTAGTTGTGACCAGTGATTATTGTGGTCTTGGTCTAGGCTGTGTAAAATGTTGTTTCTAAGGTAAGTGAGATCTAATTGGACTTTATTAAATCTGTGTGTTGTAGAGGAAGCGGTTGTGGTAACAGATAATTAGTCTTCTTGTTTTGAGTGACGGTTTGGAGGAATAAAGAGTGGTGTGAGTTTTCTTTGGTATTGCGATGTTGGCTGCTTGTGTAATGGTGTCCTGGATGAGATCAAGTTGAGTTTCAATGTCAGACATAGGTTTGTTGTTGTAGTCATAGGTGAGGTTAATATTGTCTGTGTTGTTTGAAAGTGTCCCAGTCAGCGTTCTTGTAGGAGAAGGAAGGTGTGGTTGGAATGAGGATAGGGTTGGAGGAGACGTGTAAGATGACTGCAATGTGATCAGAGCCTGCAATAGGGCCAGGTGAGATGTAGTGTTGAAATAGAGCTGGCTCTGTTTGCCAGAATTATGTCTGGTTTGTCTTGGCCCGTGTGGTTGTAGAAGGTATTGAAGACTGGTCCGAGATGAATTAGGTGTTTATGGTTTGTGAAGTTGAGTAATTGGTGACCAAGTTGGTTGTTGTTAGTGTGATGAAAGGCGGTGTGTTTTGCATTCATGTCAGCTAGTAGGTATGTTGGTGTGTTGGTGTAGTTGAAGACTAAGGAAAGGTCGTGTATGTTGAGAATAGTGTTTGGGCGAGCATAGGTGGTGAAAAAGATAAAGGGACCAAGGTGGGTGTGTATTCTGACTGCAAGACAGTGTTGGTGAATAAAAGGGATTGGGAGAAATTCGTGTTTTATGTTGGATTTGGCAAGTATGGCAACCCCATCGTGGGGATCATAGGGGGACTGTAGTGCAGTATAACCATAATGGCGGATACGTTGAGGGGTTTTGAGGCAGGTACTGTTTAGCAAAACAATATCTGGCCTCTGCTTCAAGGAGCTCGGCCAGTAGGTGTCTAATTGTAAAGTAAGAACGTACATTGAACTGAATCACTTTAAACATGATTTAATGGTTTCGTCATAGCAAAGTTAATGTCGGGGGAGGAGTTTGGATTAAAGCCCATGATAGTGGTGCGATCAGTGGATGTGTTTGTAGGTGTTACAGACCCGTTTCCTGGAGGGGGAGGAAGAGTGTGAAGGCTTACTTAGCCCTGTAACAACTTCAGTCAGTATTACTCAGGCTGGCTCCTCAGGAAAATTAATGTATAGAAAAAGAATAAAAACTGACAAACATAAACACTTTATTATTTAGAAAATAAAAATATAAAACACTTAAATATGAAACATTAATCCTACATTAAAGAAAATTAAAAATATAAATAACTGAATTCAACGCTAATATATATAGGGGTGTCTGGTGTTGGTGACAGTGTGTTGTTGAAATCGTAGCAGTTGCTGATGATGGGAGGGGGGGTCGCAGGTGTTGGTTACAACCCACCGGCTCGTTCTCCACAGTGTAGCCTTGAGTATTCTATTCCGATGACAGGAAAGCAGGTTCTTTACCGCTGCAATGATGAGGGGTTAGGTCCTGCAATTTTATACAGGTGCACAGCTAATTAAATCCAGAAAGAGGAAGTCTCAGGACGTTAATCCATCTCCATCTGTTCTCTCGTTGATTGACAGGTGACCCTCTCTGTCATCCAAGAGTAGAGCTGGGAGCTGTGAGTCTAGTGATTTACTGTTTGACCAGAGCCCCACACATCACCTTTCGGGGGGGGGAAAGAGGGAGGGGAGCTAGACTGACCCTACCTTAACAAGCAGCCAGCAGTCAAACTATCACTTTCAGGGAGGGGGAAAAAAGGCGGGAAAAGCCGGAGCTTGACTTACCCTACCTTAACTAGTAGCCGGCATTGAAACTATTGTTACCATATCGCTACTTCTATCTATTGAACTTTTCTCTCGCACTCCCCCATACCAAGACTTATAATCAAGGAGTATAAGAAGAATAGGCGAGGAAAAAGTTCTAACATGTGGAAGTCGCGTAAGGCAAATCTTCTACTGACTGTCACGACTTAACCAGTCAGAGAAATAATTGGATGAACCATTGATATACATAATATGGAACTTAAAAGCCTGGAGTGCCAATGTCCACCTCAAGAGGCGACTGTTGGTTCCCTTAAAAGTTTCTAGGTATGTCAAAGGTTTGTGGTCCGTTTCTAAAATGAATTTTTTTCCCAGCAAATAAAATTTAAGTTTGGAGATGCCCCACACAAGGGCTAAACATTCCTTTTCTATTGTGGAGTATCTAGTTTCTGCAGAAAGGAGTTTCCGGCTTAGGAAGCATACAGGGAAGGGAGTACCATCATGGTATTGTAGTAACACCGCACCTAAGCCAGTATTGGAGGCATCAGTTCTCAAACAAAATGTTTTATTAATATCTGGAATGTTAAGTAAAGGGTCTTTCGAAAAGATACTTTTAATCTCCTTAAACTTTTCCCGAGCTACGTCGGAAAGTTCAAGAGGTTCCTTCAGACTTTTTAAGGAAGTCGGATAAGATGTCTGTAAGATCAGTATGGTTCGGGATAAACCGTGCATAAAAATTTACAGACTCAAGAAAGCTACGCATGAGCTTCTTGGTTTTGGGGAATTTAAATTCTAATAAAGCTTTGATCTTACTGGGGAGAGGCTGCAGTGTGTTATTAGAAAGTATCAGTCCAAGATATATAATCTTGTTATACCCAAGGAAGCATTTCTTCGGCTTGGCAGTGAGGCCATGTGAGCGTAACCTACGCAAAACCGATGTTAATGTTTGGATATGTTCGCCCCACGTAGATGTCATTACGTAAATGTTATCAAAATAAACTGAAACATTTGGCATATTACCCAAGACCTTTCTCATCAGTCTCACGTAGGTAGCACAGGCAGTTACCAAACCGAAGGGCATAGTTCTATACTGCATCAGTCCGTGTGTAGGAAAAGCGGTGTACTGCTTAGAAGAAGGATCTAACATTACTTGCTATGCCTGCGCAATATCAATCTCTGAAAAGAAGGAAGAGTCATAAAATTTGTGTAGATTGCTATCTATTAAGGGCATAGGCTCAATATCCCACCAAGTTATAGCATTAAGGCCTCTGAAGTCAATAGCAAGTCTATATGAATTATCCTCCTTCTTAACCATGACTACTGGTGAGCAATATGCAGATACTGAAGGTTCAGTGATCTTTAGTTTTAATAATTTGTTTACCTCTCGGTCAAATGCATCCCTAAGGTGAACTGGGTATAATTTCCGCTTGATAGGATTGTCCGTCACTAAGTCAATCTTATGGACTACCGTGGAGGTAACACCTGGAATATCAGTGAAGACGTCTGAAAAGTTACTCACACATTGAAGTAGTTCATGTCTCTTATGGTCATCCAAAGATTCATTAATATTAATGTTGGTTGCATCCGAGTGGTCAAGTCACCAAGTCATGTAGTTCTTCATCATAGTCTAAGTTAGAGGTGTCAATTACGCACACTTTACATTCTTCAGATGTCTTATCAAGTTCGTGTGGAAAAACTAAGTCAAAGTCATTAAGGCAGTTAACCGAATTTCTAAGGTAATATTTCTTAAGGATGTTGATATGATAAAGCTTAGGTTTCCCCTTGACTTCTATGAGGTAGTCAACTTTCCCACAAATTTTTAATACCTCATACGGACCTTTCCATGCTACTAATAATTTATTCGACTTAATCGGCAAAAGTACAAGAACTTCATCCCCTACGTTAAAACTTCTCTGACTTTTGGAATCAAAATAGGTTTTGTACTGGTCCATTGACAAACTTAGGTTTTTCGAAACTGTCGGAGGTCTCCTCAAGTTTGGATCTAAGGTCAAGGAGAAACTGGTAAGAAGACCGAACCTCAGCATTTACCTCCTCATTAGTCCATAAGTCATGAAGGATGGACAATGGGCCTCTGGCCTGTCTACCATAGAGAAGTTCAAAAGGTGAAAACCCCAAAGAGTCACTGGGAACTTCCCTCATGGCAAACAAAGCACAGGGTAGGTAACGATGCCACTCCTTAATTTTAAGGGAGCAAAGTTTCCTTAAAATGGACTTGAGAATCGAATGCTGGAGCTCAATCCTCCCATTACAGCTGGGATGATAGGGTGTGGTGAAGAGAGGCTTCACTCCCAGAAGTTGGTATAAATGTTGCATTAAGTCAGATGTGAATTGTGTCCCACGGTCAGACAAAATTTCTCTAGGGATGACCACTCTGGAGAAAATGGACAAAAAGGCTTCAGCCACCTCTGTAGTAGTTATGGTCTTTAAGGGAACGGCTTCAGGGAAACTCGAAGCATAATCAACTAATGTTAATATATACCTATGTCCCCCAGATGAAAGTGGAGATAAAGGACCAACGATGTCAATAGCTACTCTTTCAAACGGTACCGTAAAGATAGGCATTTTGACCATAGGTACTCGCCTGGTACCTCGGGAGGATGACAGTTGGCAAACTTTACACGATCTACAATAGGTAGTGACATCTGAGGATATTTTTGGCCAAAAATAAGTTTCCCTAATTTTATTTAAGGTTTTACGATGCGAGAAATGTCCGGCCACTGGCAGGTCATGAGCCATATTAAGAACAGTGTCTCTGCATTGACTTAGACTATTCCATCTTAGTTGTTCCATCTCATCTGAATTTAATTTGAATACTGACTTGTACAAGATATCTTTTATATATTCAAATTTATATGAAAAGTTTTTCCTTTGGATAACTTGATTTTGTTTAGTGGCATTATGGCAATTCTGAAGAGAAGGGCAATTACGTTGTAAATTGACAAAGGAGTCCTTCGATATGTCTAAAGGTTTAAAGTCAGGGAAAATCAAAGGATGGACAGTAGTAGAAGCCTGGGCTTTGGTCTGAGCCTTAGTCAAGACATTTATGGTATCGGAGGTGATATCTTCACTTTTATCTAACAAGTGAACCGGTGATCCTACTACCTCGCTTTCGAGAGTAGCATCACTGGTTTTTAATCCCACATGAATCTCACGAGACATTGTCTCATCTGAACTTTCGTGGGGCTTCTCTGACTCTACAGGAAGATGATCTGAAACACTTATGTTCATCTTTGATGATGAAAGGTCAACCTCAGAAGGAAGAATGGCACCTTTTACATTACCTATTAGTACGGAGCAAGAAGTGATGGGAGCTAGTACGGCTTCAGACCAACCTGTGAACCATTTAGACCTAATGTAACAACGGATGGTAGGAAAAGTGTCTGTACGGCCCAAGTAGTCTGAAAGTATACCAGAGAAATGAGTTTCTTTAAGATTAGGGAACAGCTTATCAGAAATGACTATACATGTGCATCTAGTGTCTCGTAAAATGGTAGGTACATTAAGTCCATTAACTGTTCCTGAACAGAAGGGTGCTTGGTCATTACAGTCTTTAAAACATCTTCCAACTTTTTGGACCTTCTTAGAAGGACAATCTGGACGTGTGTGTCCCTTAACACCACACAAATGACAAACAGGAATAAAAGAAGTCATTTTACTTTCCACTAGAGGCTTTGATTTCTTAAGGTTTGATGAACCCTTGCCCTTAGGGATCGATCCCTTTAGGTCTTTATAGGAAGTGTGAGCCTCAGCATACAGGTCAGCAGCCTCAGCAACTTCCCCAGCTTTAATCAGATTACGTTCTCTGATGAATGTTCGTATCTGATGGGGAAGAGCTGTCAGGAACTGGTCAGCAACCATGAAGTCTCGAAGAGATTCATAACTGTGATCAATTCCTGAACTCTCTATCCAAAAGTCGAACAAACGAAAGAGTGTTACCTGTAACTGTTGAAAGTTCTGGCCAGGCTGTAAGGTGGCATACCTGAAATCTTTCCTATAAGAATTAGTGGCTTTTTGATATGCTTTAAGGATTGCCTTCTTCAGTAGGATATAATTACATGTATCCTGCGACAAAGTTACATAGATATTCAAAGCGGTACCAGAAAATAACATTCCTAACCTGGTAGCCCAGGTGTCAGCAGGCCATTCACAGAGGGTAGCGGTATTTTCTAACCTGATAATGTATGAAGTTATGTCTTCCCCCTCAGTGAAGGGAGGTAAATTAGGTGTTGGAATATGTGCACTAGCTGCACGTTGTTCCATTACTCCTTCATCTAATTGCTGTTGTGAGAAAGTTAACTTTTTATTCTCTAATTCAAGGCGAGCTTGTTCGAGCTCGCGATCCTTTTCTCTCTCTCTCAACTCGTGTTCTCTAGCTCTTTCCTCAACTTCTCTATCCTTTGCTCTTTCCTCAAGTTCCCTTAATTTAACTTGTTCCTCACGTATCTTAGCTTGTTCTTCACGTACTTTAGCTCTCTCCTCAGGATCAAGTCTATCACGCTCCTTTTTGTCTTATCTCTCTCTCTTTCTAACTGTCTATCTTGGTTTTCTCTTTCAATTCGATCTCTTTCCTTTTTATCCTCTCTCTCTTTCTATTCTCTCTTTCAAGTCTTTCCTGGATCTTAGCTCTAATGAAAGATTCTAAATTTTTCCCTGTTTTTCCTAACTTACTTCCAGCATTCATCCAAAACTGGTATTCCTCCATATTTGCAAGAATAACTTAAACTATCAGGGGAAAATAAAACTGGTATTAAAGAAAACAGAGGGTTCAATTCCTGCTCTGCTCAAACTGCAAATAAATCAGAGGGCTCGATCCCTACTTCAATTAAACAATATGTATTAATGAAAACGAAGGGTTCTATGCTGGCTCCGAGCAAACAGTAAGTAGAATGGGGTCCCTTGACCATCCAATCTTCTAAACAACAAATCAAGAGTGTCCTATGACAGTTCCGTTGATATAATAAAGAGCTCAATGAAACAAATTGTCACTGGAAAATCTCGGGTCCCTAGAGTCTAATCCTCCAAAGCGTTTCAAGCTCCCACAAAATTAGGTGGCAGAATTAAATATTATATCCTGCCTGACTTGACTTACAATAAATTGAGACTATAACAATCACCAAATCTCTTAAATACCTGTACTGTACTCCTACCATAGAGAATGATTACTCATGGCTGGTGGTAACCGTCTGTGGTATGCGGCGTTGAAATTCCAATGGTAGATTCGAGATGGAGTTGAATCTTGATTCAGTAGAGTTGATCATGGCAAGGTCGCCACTTGTGAAGGCTTACTCAGCCCTGTAACAACTTCAGTCAGTATTACTCAGGCTGGCTCCTCCTCAGGAAAATTAATGTATAGAAAAAAAATAAAAACTGACAAACATAAACACTTTATTATTTAGAAAATATAAAATATAAAACACTTAAATATGAAATATTAATCCTACATTAAAGAAAATGAAAAAATATAAATAACTGAATTCAACGCTAATATATATAGGGGTGTCTGGTGTTGGTGACAGTGTTGTTGAAATCGTAGCAGTGGCTGATGATGGGGGGGGGTCGCAGGTGTTGTTTACAACCCACCGGTTCGTTCTCCACAGTGTAGCCTTGAGTATTCTATCCCGATGACAGGAAAGCAGGTTCTTCACGGCTGCAATGATGAGGGGTTACGTCCTGCAATTTCATACAGGTGCACAGGTAATTAAATCCAAAAAGGGGAAGTCTCAGGACGTTAATCCATCTCCATCTGTTCTCTCGTTGATTGACAGGTGACCCTCTCTGTCATCCAAGAGTAGAGGTGGGAGCTGTGAGTCTAGTGATTTACTGTTTGACCAGAGCCCCACACGTCACCTTTCGGGGGGGGGGGAAGAGGGAGGGGAAGGGATAGCGGGAGCTAGACTGACCCTACCTTAACAAGCAGCCGGCAGTCAAACTATCACTTTCAGGGAGGGGGAAAAAAAGGCCCGAAAAAGCGGGAGCTTGATTTACCCTACCTTAACTAGTAGCCGGCAATGAAACTATTGTTACCATATCGCTACTCCTATCAATTGAACTTTTCCCTCACAAAGAGATGGATCTGTTTTTATGTTCTATGGTATGTCTGTCAGAAGTTGGGGCAGGTTTAGGTTTGAGTGGATTTTGTCTGGTGGAGTTGGACCTGGACGAAGTTTTGGTTGTGGTGGAGTGGGTGAAGGTAGATGCAGAGGAAGTGGAAGCTATGGTAAGGGATGAGGAAGTGGAAGCTTTGTTGGGGATGAGGAAGTGGAAGCTTTGTTGGGGATGAGGAAGTGGGTAAAGAGGTAGGGGTGGTCGTAGCGGCAGCAGTAGGGGTGTTGGTGGGAGGGGTAGAAGTAGTGAAGAGGGGTAGGGGAGGAGGAGAGCTGGTGGGTGTAGGAAGTGGGGGGGGTGGGAGAGAGGGAAGAGGTAGAGGTTGTAGGGGGCTTAGAAGAGGAGGAAGGAGGGATAATTAAAGAGGGATGATTGTTAGCAGACAAGATTAGGTTAAGGACATGTGAGTAGTCTGATTGGTAAGCTTGAGAGATTACCATCGCAGAGTGGGCAGCAGTGGCGAGTTGGCAGTTTGTTTTGTAGTCTAGTGTGGGTGTATGTGTAGAAGTGCTTGTAGTCTATGGGTTGGTGTTTGAGGTGTGTAGAGTAGGAGAGGTAGACCAAGTGCGTGGAGTAGCTCAGGCATTGGGGGTAGGAGAGGAAGGTATGGTAGGGGAGGGAGGTGCAGGGAAGGGGTTTGGGAGGGAGGTTGGCTGGCTCTGAGGGTGGAGAGAATGTCTTTTCTAGAGGGGCAGGAATTTGCAACTGCAGTGTGTGACCCGCTGCAGTTAGAACATTTAAGGGGGAGATTGCAAGTGTTTCAGAAGTGGCCAGTTGCTGAACATCTGGAGCAGATTTGTGTGGAAGTGCGTTAGATTTTGTCGTGGCGGAATTTGTAGCATTTCAGACATTGTGTGATGGGGTGAAAATTCGGAGTGAAGAGTGTTTGGAGGAATGCAGATGGTCTTGGCAAGGATTCCTTAATTGAAGAGTGTAGAGGCGTCAGAAGGATTTGAACAGCGGAATTTGAGGATGGTAGAGTTCTCAGGTCTGTAAATATCGTCAACAGAGACTTTGATCTTAGTACTAACGTCTTTGATTAAGTCTTTGTCTGTGTCATAGGCAGTCAGGAGAGAATAGTCTACGTGTTTTGCGATCACTGTGCATTTGGCGCGGAGCTCAGGAGTCCAAATAATAGTGAAGCCTGCATTGAGAAGTTTTTGTCTGGTCTCGGTTGAGGTGTAAGTTTCATAAGAATGTCTGTCAAGGAGTTTGAAGCCTGAGTTGATTTTAAAGACTTTCAGCTGAGGTGCGCCAGTGATATGGTACAGTAAATTTCCAGGACAGATAGTGGCATGATCAGATTTAGAGTATTTGAGGTTAAGCGAGAAAGAATTGGGTTTGGAAGAGGTAGAGGCAGGGTAGGCCTTAGTCAGGAGTAGACAGAGTAGAGGCAGGTGCTGGCGGTAGAGGAGGAATGGTAAGGGGGAAGGAAGTGGAAGGCATTGAAGGCATCGTAAATTAGATGTGGCGGCCAAATCTGTGAGAATAGGCAAGTACGTGTGAAGTAGACACCTACTTGCCTGGTTATAACTTTAAAGTTTTCTTGTAGAGTCCGTCGCTGGAGGCGCAGCATACTGAGGTGGTGAGCTGTAGCTTGGAGCACTGAGGCAACTGGCTCTATGGCGTGCAAACCACACGTACAGGCTGAGGCGTGGATACTTCAGACAGCAACAGGAGTGCAGAGGGAGGCTTCTTGCTCTTGGGTAGGCAGCCACCGACGCACCAATCCTGCTGGTCTAGACGAAGGTCCAGTAACCACCACTGGATGAAAAGAGGCAGCACTTGCTGTGAGCTGCGAGGAGAGGCAACACTAGCTGCATGGCGTGTAGACTACACGTACAGTCTGAGGCGTGGAGACTTCAGACAGCAACAGGAGTGCAGAGAGAGGCTTCCTGCCCTTGGGTAGGCAGCCACCGACGCTCCAATCCTGATTGTGAAGACGAAGGTCCAGTAACCACCACTCTGAGGAAAGTCTCTCTCAACACGGGGTAATTAGAGAGGCGAGATCGTTGGTCGATGAAGGTGTGTGAGCCTCCAAGTTGTCAGTCCCTCAGCCTGGAGAAGTTCTGTTCCAAAGTCTGGAACTAACTGAATTCGAGAGAACGAACGAAAGTTCAGGTAAGATCCCAAATGGGATGAGCGGGGAAGATGGGACAGACGAAGAATAGTGCTGGAGAGTAGTGTTCTTAGTCGAAGAAATAAAGCCAGGGCTTAACCCAGCAGCGAAGGCGATCGTGTGATAGATATTGAGAAGAGAAATTCAGCCTCTTCTGTTGGGATTCCCGTGGGGTGAGCGGGGAGGAAGGGACATGCGACGTTTAGCGCTAGAGGAGTGTAGAACTGAGCCCCGTCTTAACCCAAAAGCTAAGGCGAACGTGGGTCAGAGAATGATACCTGTTAGCGAATCCAAGGTTATTTGTAAATAGGGTTAGGAGCAGGATCATGCAAGGAGTAGAAAAGGTTGTTGGTTTGTGGGTCTGCGAATGTCTTCGTCAAGGAGAGAGGTCCAGTAGTCATGTCGTGTCTCAAGTTTGTCTATCTGTCTGTCACTGAACGTCTTCGAGTACAGATTCAGTGCAGGGATGTCTAATTGGGCATGGAGAGACTCGCTTGTGGCGAAGTCCTCCCATCTGACATAAAGCACCCAGCGCAGCGCCTTGTTCTGGACACGCCGCAGTTTAAGTAAGTCTTGCTCGAATTCCGTCCTTAACCACGTCCTCAGCTGGTCCAGTTAGTCCCTTAAGTCTCCTGCCCAGGATTCGCTGAAAAGTGTTGTCAGGATTAGCCTGTCATCTGTCCTTTTCTTTGGTTGTAAAAGTTCCAGCCTGTCTAGCTTCAGCTTCTCTTCGGCTAGTGCAAGGCAGGCATCTGGATAGTCCCTTTGTCTGATAAAGTCCCACATCTCCTTCAGTGATGCTCGGAATTCTTTATCCTCGTTGCAGATCCTCTTTACCCTAAGTGCTAGTGAGTAGGGTAAGGATTTCTTGAGACTTCTCGGGTGGGAAGACGTCCAATGAAGATATTGGTGCGCATTCCCCGGTTTGTAGTACATCCTGCTTTGTAGATACCTGTCTGTATTCAAGTAAAATTTTGTCAAGAAAATGAAGTTCAGGGTAATTAGATTCATGGGTAAACCGAAGTGATGGGTGCCGATTTGGTTGTAGGGATTTCACCTGGGCACCATAAAGTTCCGTTTTATGCGTTGTAATCGTATACCATTTCTTTGCTTTCGGTACCATTTTATGTTTTCAAGTGGCACACTTCTGTGGATTTATTTCTAAGCTCGACGCTTTCAACTGCCTCAAGAAAAGCTGTAACTGTGCATGAAGACCTTGTTCGGACTCGGCTACTAACACCACATCGTCAGCAAAGGCCAAGGCGGACACTTTTGGCTCAGCCTCAGCTATTGGCCATACAATTTGTTCATTTAAAGCTACAAGGGCTTCATTCATAACTATATTAGAGGATGTGATGATTGGTTTAGAAAACCGACAAGTTGAAGAATTGAGACACTTTTGTTGCACAAGTGTCTCGATTATTCTATATTAGAGGATACATGATGGAAATATAAACACACATGCAGTATAATGTGATCCTTTATTGACAGTTTCGCCTACACAGTGGGCTTTTTCAAGTCACAAACAGATCTACCTGGGCTGGAAGGTACGCGAGTATTTATAGTCAGGTTCAGAATATTGAGGTCAGGTGAAGAATGCTGCATCTGATTATGTTCCAAGTGGGGTTATAGTCTAAAATCTTGGGTAGCTTGGAAGGGAGATTGGATAAGCTTGTGAGCAGACCTTCTGCAGTGTTCTTCCATTCCTATGCTCTTATGTGGGATAGCTATGAAGAAGTTTCTTCGCAAGTGGTTCAGCTATGTTATAGAAGCCACTATTCTGGTTGAAGTTGTCGGATATAGAAATAAGTGATGATTCCCGGATTCTTCGGTATTGAGTGTTGTCTTCTGTGGCGATAAGTCTCGAGTTAATGTAGTTTATCGAGTGGTTGTGTGAATTACGGTGTTGTACACAGGCATTCCTTGTATCGTCAGACCTGCTTATGTACTGGTGTTCTGAAATACGTGTTTGGAGGTCCCTTGATGTTTCACCCACGTATAATTTGTTGCAGTCATTACAAGGGATTATGTATACCCCAGCAGAGGGTGGAAGCTTGTCCTGTCTATCACTGTTAATGTCCTTGATGGTCGTGGAGGTAGATACTTGGAATGAGGTATTGGAAAAGATGTTGGAAAAGTGTTTGGCAATGGAGTTGGTGGGGAGGGCTATGTATCTCTTCTCGGCAGTGTCTTCTCTGGGTGTGTTGAAGATGTTTAATGCCCGTCGTCTGCAGTCTCTGATGAAGTGACGTGGATAGTGGAGCATAGAAAATACTTGATCAATTATAGTGCACTCTTCCTCAAGAAACTCATTGCTGCAGATTGAGTGCGTGCAGGAAGAAGCCTATAATTACACCACGTTTAGTTTTGGTGTCATGGTGAGAGTAGAAGTGGAGAAGATCATTTTGGTTGGTGGGTTTTCGATAGACTTTAAAACGATGTTCGTGGTCAGCTTTGCAGAGAACATCATCAAGGAAAGGAAGAGTGTTGTCGACTTCAAGTGTGAACTGGATTGAAGGCTCGACCTGGTTGAGCTTGTCTTGGAGAGCTTGAACGTTGAAGCGTCTAGGAGTTATGAGGAGAATGTCAAGATAATGGGCACTATCAGTCCAGCACATCTCAAACACACTGGTGATCTTCTCAATCGCATTTGCAACATCAACATCAGGAACAAGAAACTTTCCAGCATTGACGTAACTTCCCTATTCACCAAAGTACCTACTACACAAGCCATCGATCTTTTGCACAGGAAAATTGACGATTCACTTGAACTTCCTATTCCAGCCAGCAATTTCATCGACCTTGTTGAACTATGTGTTGGCTTTACGTGTTTCTTTCGAAAATCACCTCTTTCAGCAGACTTTTGGACTACCCATGGGTTCGCCACTCTGTGCGGTCCTGGTGAACCTATACATGGAACATCTAGAAGCCAAAAGTTTCTCCACCATTATTCCTTCGTCTGTCACCTGGCTCCGTTATGTTGACGACATTCTCATTACTCCTAGACGCTTCAATGTTCAAGCTCTCCAAGACAAGCTCAACCAGGTCGAGCCTTCAATCCAGTTCACTCTTGAAGTCGACAACACTAAACTTTCCAAACACACTACGGGGGTCAGTTTCATTCGCCTCGAAAGGCACATTGCGTAGCTTAATATACGTAAATTGACGCTATACGTCGATCATCTTTACCCGGATTTCCTCATTAACCTCTATGCAGACATCTTGATAACGATCGAGTAGGTCCTCGTACACCTGAGTAGACGGTAGTTTCATAAGCATCCTGTAATTACCGTTTAAGGCCACTCCGTAAAGATCTCGTTCCTCAATCCCTTACTTCTCACGTATAATCAAAGGCAACAACACCAACGCCGACTCCTGATTAATTGCTCCTCTCTGTAATTCAATGCCGACTGTATTAATCCTGCGGCGCACACCAACCACCATTGTGTCAGCCTGGCTAGCACTTTCACTGGGCAGAGAGGTGCAGCAAGCATCTACCCTCACCGGCTGCTAGGCAAGGAATGTAGGGATGAAGTAGAGGAGGCACCTAAAGACTGATTTTTCTTTGGCAGAACAGGTGATCACTTGTTCCTAGTTCTGATCATGTTTTCTCTTGTAACATTGACCTATCAGGTGTCCAGATTTGCAGCAGTATTGGCAAAGCAGTTAGGGAGCTTCTTCCCTTTCAAAACTTTGTTGTCTTACAGGTAGAGAATCAATATATTAGACCACTTCTTATGGGGGTCAGATGTATTTGTTTTTACCTCTTACTTAAAGAATTTCTTTGGGATTTTCTGGACGGTGTCCCCGAGGTTTTCTTTGATCAGTCATCTGATGCGCTATTTCGTAATTATCCGCTATGGAAGCGGTGTCAATCACGTTAAAGTGGAACATCCGATGAGGTAAGTATGAAGATCTGTTAAATAGCGAAAGAAGTCTTCATGTAAGATTAATTGCAAAAGGGAGTCTACCATAGTACAACCTGACGCCCCAAGCCATCTCTCAAAAGAGGACTGTTTTTCCTGGGCAAACTCCACCCAAGATTGGTTTAGAAGACGTTTCAAAGTCCGGTAACTAGCTGGTAAAAAGTCGATGCATCTAATATGGATTTCTTTACCATATCATAGTGAGAGTATTGAGCAAAGGGAAGAGTTGCTGTGCAACTATGCTTTTCCAGTCAATGTAGTATGTATTAGAGCGGCCCTGTGTTCACGGGGCCGCCTTGTGATTTTTACTTGATTCTCAAAAGCTTTGGAAAAAAAGTTGGTTTTCATCGCAAAACTTAGGAACTATGGCAGCGGTTCAAGGAATATTAAATGCCTGGGCATTTAATGAAGTGCGACACTCGTTTTTTTTTCTCACGAGCTCTCTCTCATATGTTATAGATTCTCTCTAATTCCTCCTGTTTGAACTGATGCTGAGCTTCGACGTGAGATATATGTAAAAGTAAGAAAAGCTCCAGTCAGTCCAACTGTTTCTCAAGACTTGACTTCCGGAGAAATTTGTATAGAGTTTAACTGGGGAAACTCTGGATTTTCTCTTGCATGAACACTAGGTTCAGTGAATTTAGAAAATATAGTAGTAACTGGAGTACTTCCGACAAAGTATATTGTTTACAAAGTAGCTTTGGCTTGAGAGGAAACAGGCCTAGAAGATTTTTGTCTTGTTGATCTTCTATTTGTACTTAAGGCAGTATTATGTCACCTAATGACAGCTGTTCAGCTTGTGAGATTAAACTTTTTCTCCAAGTTCCTCTACGGGTTCATCCTCGAGAGCCCCAGGAAAGAGTAAGTTTCGTGTGGCAGCTCGCACCATATTTTCTGTATAGAGATCTGGCTACTTTCCAGCATGTCTAACTTAAACGTACTTAATCTCTCAGTCGTAAGATCTTCATACATAGCAGAGGGGAATGAATCCATATTGCTGCGTTTTAACTTAAGTTCACACAACGAGAGGCTTTGTACTACCAATATCACACCTGATGTCAGCTCCTGTCACGTGAGTAGTGCAGAGGCGAATGACCATATAATAGTTAATTGGACATCACCAATGGTGTACGAACTATTTCATAACTCATATATTTTAACATATAAATATATACACACTTTGAGAAAGAAGAAAATTAAAAAATGAAATTAATCAGCTTAAATTATCTAAACTGCTAATGGAGATAATTGCAATAATATTAAACAGATAAAACCAAATATGGGAGTTATATCTTTAAAGACACATTCCGGCGTAACACAGGGCAAGACCAAATTTTTTCATTGGCCTTATATGACCCACGGGATGGATGTTCCACACCCGTGTAGTGGACGTTCATAATGTTTTATCTGTTGTTGCCACTGTTGCTTCTTGTAATAATTTTCTGTAAAATTAATATTCCAACACCAGTTATTAATAATGGTTACTTTTTAATTATTTAAAATATCATTAATATGAATATAAATTCAGTGGTAAACCCACAAAGGGTTGAAGTCTTGTTGTTGCTTGTTAGTTTGCTGCTGCTGCCTTGTTTCTGTTGCCACTTGTTGTTGTACCTTCTGGTTTATGGTCTGTAATATAATTAATATTTCCACACTAGATCAGGGGCACCTGACCTAAAATTCCACCACAGTGGAGTGCCCAACATGACCCCCACTGACCAATCAGTGTGATGCTTCAGATTTCTGTTCGCACTATAAATTCAGTTGTATCCAAGTACATTGTTGATCTGAAAAAATAAATTAGTGGCACCCTGAGTTTCGTACAGCTCCCAACGTGAACAATTATGTAATTGTATTATTGTTAGTGCTTTTGTAAGTATTTTTGGGGGTCTGAAACTGACTAATTTACATTATTCCTTATGGGAACAAATTCTTTCAGTAACGGCACTAACAGCCTTCTGGAACGAATTATTGCCGAAATTCAGGGTACCAAATATATTGACAGTAATTAATGTTTTAATTAGAATAATACAGAAAATTGTTTTGAATATACATGTCTGACAGTTTTATTCCTAAGTTATTAATAAATTGCCTAAGTAATTAAAATATGGTGAAATCTAGTTTTTTTTCGAGTTGCAAAATACTTTCTACTAAATAATATCTTTATTTCTACAAGTACATGTACAAGGTATACAAGTACATGTACAAGGTATACAAGTACATGTACAAGGTATACAAGTACATGTACAAGGTATACAAGTACATGTACAAGGTATACAAGTACATGTACAAGGTATACAAGTACATGTACAAGGTATACAAGTACATGTACAAGGTATACAAGTACATGTACAAGGTATACAAGTACATGTACAAGGTATACAAGTACATGTACAAGGTATACAAGTACATGTACAAGGTATACAAGTACATGTACAAGGTATACAAGTACATGTACAAGGTATACAGACCATAGCTGACGTCAGTGACATACTACTATATATAAAGTAAAAGGACACAAGTGCAACTAATGTGAAGTTTTATTGTGGCAACGTTTCGCTCTCCAGGAGCTTTATCAAGCCATTACTAACAATACATGGACACACAGGGCATATATAGGCTCAGAGTGAGGTGAATACTAGTGGTGGTAGTGGTAGTAGTAGTGACAAAAGTTGTAGTAGTAGTAATACAATATGGTAGAGCAATTAATTCGTACATGAGTAAAAGGATATAAAAGCTATTACTTGGGTAACATAAAAATAGGTTGGACAAATATAGACTGGATAGAGGCAGCTTGTTTCAGTGTTCACTCTGTAATGTGCTTTGTGTAGTACAACAGGAGAGACTGTGATGGCAGGGTTTACTGTTTTCAGGAGGATTCTCGCTAAGACTTCAGAGATGGTGAAGCTGCCGTTGTTTTGTTTAATTGTATTCGAAACAGCGATCAGTGCTGATTCGAGGCACTTGCGTCTGCAGAAATTAGTTTCTTTGATCACTAATTGGGCGTCCCTGAATTTCATGAGATGATTGGTGGAATTTCGGTGTTGTACACAGGCGTTGTTCAAGTTATCGTTCCTACATGCGTAAATGTGTTCATTGAGGCGGGTGTCGAGGTTTCTTGCTGTTACACCTACATAAATCTTGTCACAGCCTCCACAGAGTATAGTGTAAACTCCTGCATTGACTGGTTCGTGGTGCTTGGATTTTGTCCTGGTTAGATCCTTTATTGAAGTGCTGGAAGCGATGACGACTCTGGTGTTAGCTTGTGAAAGTACTTTAGAAACGTTCAGTGCAACCTGGCTGTTGGGAAGAATTATAACTTTGTTGGGAGTGGTGTTGGTGCGTGGAGAATTAATGATCTGAAGAGCTCTTTTCTTGCAGACTTTGATGAAAAAGGAAGGAAAATGTAACTCACTGAAGGTTTGGTGAATGTATGTACATTCCTCGTAAAGAAACTCAGGACTACAAATTCGGTAAGCTCTTAGGAAAAACCCGATGATGGTACCTCTTTTGGTCTTGGTATCTTGACTGGAATAGAAGTGTGAGATCGTTTTTATTGGTGGGTTTCCGATAAACTTGAAATCTTAGGTTGTTGTCTACTTTGTGAATGAGGACGTCGAGGAAAGGAAGCTTGCCATTGGACTCTTCTTCTAGTGTAAACTGGATCGCCGGTTCAAGTGCGTTGAGCCTTGCCTGAAGATTCCGTACATCAAAACGTTTGGGAGTTAAGAGGACGTCGTCCACGTAACGTAACCAAGTGACGCTTGATGGGATGATGTTTGCGAAGTGTTCGGACTCTTGGTGTTCCATGTATAAGTTGGCTAGCACGGCACTGATGGGGGACCCCATTCCCGTGCCGTAGGTTTGTTTGTAGAGCTTGTTGTTTAAAGAAAAACAGTTGAAATTAACAGAGTTCAATCAAGTCAACAAAATCTCCGGGAGGTAGTGGAAGATTAAGGTCCTGATTGACTTTACGTCGTAGAACCTCGATGGCTTTTGTGGAAGGTACTTTTGTGAAGAGGGAAGTCACGTCCAAACTGCTTAGTTTCTTGTTATGGATGGAGAGGTTTTGGATGCGGTCGAGAAGGTCGCCTGAGTGTTTAGGATGAGCGGGGCTGATGGTCCCCAGAAGGCAGGAAAGATGTTTGTCTAGAACTCCGGCTAGTTTGTGTGGTGCACTGCCTATTCCTGACGTGATGGGTCTGAGAGGAATGTTATGTTTATGGGTCTTGGGTAAACCATACATGTGTGCTGGTTTAGGGTTGCTGGTTAAATTAACAAGTACAGAAGTTTCTTCTCTAGTGCGTTTGAGTATTTGTCTGGTTTTGTATAGAAAGTCTTTGGCGAGTGTCTCCCACTGTTGAGTGTTGATGGGTTCGTATGTAGACTGATCACTCAAAAGGTCCATCATTTTAGTGTTGTAATCACTGGTGTTGAGTATGACGACTCCACCTCCTTTGTCGGCGGTGGTGACGATAATGTTGGGGTCGTTGGCGAGGTTCTTAAGGGCAGTGATGTATCGTCTAGGAAGATTAGAAGGTGGTGGTTCACATAAAGCTGCAGTGAGAAGGCCCAATAAAATGTCACAATAGTTGCACTTCTGTCCTTTGACTTTACATATTGTCGGTAATTCTACCAACATTATTACTACAAAATAGAAAGCCGTTTGTTATGCAGAGCATTTCCTGCAAATTAGGTCAGTTTTGTCCCAGGATGCGACCCACACCAGTCCATTAACACCCAGGTACCCACTTTACTGGTGGGGGAACATAGTAACCACCAGGCCACGGGTCACGAGAACGGACTAAGTAACGAAAGCAATGAGCATCACGAAAGCATTCACCTCAGAATAGAGACTTTCAAAAGGGGATAAACGAAAGGCACCTATGAAGGGATCTAACTTAGAGTTGTAGGAGTAGCCGCAGAATAGACAAGGTCGCCATAATCCAGCGTGGACAAGACTAGGGTGGAATGCAAATGGAGGAGAGTCCGGCGATCTACTCCACATGAACGATGCACAAGAATTTTAAGGAGATTAAACTGACCATGGCAAGTTGCCTTCAAAGATGAAATGTGAAGTTTCCATGTCAGTTGGTATTGCAAACACTAGTTTAAACATAACACCATTACCTCTTTGTAGATGAATGGTTCAGAGAACCGACATGTTGATAAATTAGACACGTGTGCAACTCTTGGGTATCTTTATTGAGGAAACGTTTCGCACACAGTGGCTTCATCAGTCCATACAAAGGAGAATCTTGAACAGGAGGAGAATGAGGTAATCAGTCCCTCAACCTTGAGTCGATGTGGTCAGTCCATCAATCTTGAATAGAATACGGCATACGTGCTGAGAAGGAGCTTATAAACCGTTGGCAGGAGAGGTGAAGCAGTCATAGGTCGTGTAACATTTGTTCAATGTTGAAGTAGGTCGTGCCCAAGAATTAGGCAAGCGAAGAATTCCTTTGTATAGACTGATGAAGCCACTGTGTGGCGAAACGTTTCCTCAATAAAGATACCCAAGAGTTGCACATGTGTCTAATTTATCAACATGTCGGTTCTCTGAACCATTCATCTACAAACCTGTCACACTGCAACTTCTTGGGATATTAATACTTGGGAATTCTTCGCTTGCCTAATTCTTGGGCACGACCTACTTCCACATTGAACAAATGTTACACGACCTATGACTGCTTCACCTCTCCTGCCAACGGTTTATAAGCTCCTTCTCAGCACGTATGCCGTATTCTATTCAAGATTGATGGACTGACCACATCGACTCAAGGTTGAGGGACTGATTACCTCATTCTCCTCCTGTTCTTCAAGATTCTCCTTTGTATGGACTGATGAAGCCACTGTGTGGTGAAACGTTTCCTCAACAAAGATACCCAAGAGTTGCACATGTGTCTAATTTACCATTACCTCTACACAGATACATAACATAAAGAACATAAGAAAGGAGGAACACTGCAGGAGGCCTGTTGGCCCATACTAGGCAGGTCCTTTACAATTCATCCACTAACAAAACATTTGCTCAACCCAATTTTCAATGCTACCCAAGAAATAAGCTCTGATGTGAAAGTCCCACTCAAATCCAACCCCTCCCACTCATGTACTTATCCAACCTAAATTTGAAACTACCCAAAGTCCCAGCCTCAATAACCCAACTAGGTAGACTGTTCCACTCGTCAACTACCCTATTTCCAAACCAATACTTTCCTATGTGAGGAAATGGTATGGTGATACCGACAAGATGTGGAAAAAGACACTTATGTACAGTTCAGGACATTTATTAAAGGAAACGTTTCGCCACGAGTGGCTTCTTCAGTCCTAATACAGAGAAAACTAAGAAAACACACATATATATAGTGGCGGGAGTCAGGTGAGGTGATGCGTGGGTAGAGGTGGTGGTAGTAGTAGTAGTAATGGAACTAAGGAGGTGAGGCTAGAGAGGGACCTGCTGGCATCAAGTAACACCAGTTCCCAGGATGGGTAATATCCTCTTGCTTAGTAATTTTGAAATACTGTAACTACCGGATTTTTGCTTTATAGTGTTACTGACAGAAATTAGTGCAGCTTCAATGCATTTTCTCCGTCTTAAGTCGTCTTCTTTAATAACTAGTTTAGCTTCATTGAATTTCATGAGGTGTCCAACATCGTCTCTATGTTGAACACATGCGTTTTTGCGGTGATCATTTCTGCAAGCATTTTTGTGTTCTGCTATCCTAATGTCCAGAGTTCTGGCTGTTTCCCCTACATATACCTTGTCACACCCCCCACATGGTATAGTGTAGATTCCTGCACTTGTGCCAGAATCATGCTTGGGTTTTTGTATCAGGTTCCTAATAGTAGTTGAAGAGCTGGTAGATATTTTAGCCAGTTTTCTGTCAAGCATTTCTGAAACATTAGTGGCAACGTTGCTGACCGGTAAAACGATGTAACTTGGAGGCTTTTCTTCAATTTGATAGGTGTTGGTCTTGCTGAGGATACGTGTTGCACGTTTCCTGCAGTCACGTATGAAGTGTAGGGGAAAGTGTAGTGAACTAAGAGTTGGTGATGTATGTACATTCTTCTTCGAGGAACTGCGGACTGGAAATTCTGTAGGCTCTCAGAAAGAAGCCAATAACTACCCCTCTTTTAGTTCTTGTGTCATGGTGAGAGAAGAAATGTAGATCATTCTTGTAGGTAGGCTTCCGGTAGACTTTAAAAGGAAGTTTGTTTTCCCCTGTGCGTAAGAGAACGTCGAGAAAAGGTAACTGGTTGTCCTTCTCCTCTAGAGTAAATTTAATAGTAGGTTCCAGAGTGTTGATGGTGTTGAGGATGCCCTGTACGTCAAGATTTTTGGGTACAATGACCAAAATATCATCTACGTACCGCATCCAAGTAACTGAACGAGGGATGTTATTGAGGATCCTTCTTGATTCCAGGTCCTCCATATATAAATTGGCAAGAACTGCATTAAGGGGGGATCCCATGGCTAGTCCGAAGAGTTGTTTGTACTTCTTGTCCTCGAACCTAAAACAGTTATAACGAACACAAAGTTCGACAAGGCTCACAAAATCTTGGCGGGGTACAGGTAACTCTGTATCATCTTTAATCACCCTGCGAAGAAGATCAATGGCTTGATCAACTGGGACATTGGTGAATAAAGCAGTCACGTCAAAACTTGCAAGCTTCTTATCACTCATGTCGAGATCCCTGATACGGTTAAGGAGGTCACCCGAATGCTTTAGATGAGCCTGACTGATTGTACCCAGGAGCTTTGACAAATATTTCGCCAAAACTCCTGCTAGACTGTGAGGGGCGCTGCCGATACCAGATGTAATGGGTCTCATAGGCACATTTGGTTTGTGGGTCTTTGGTAAACCATAAAGTCTAGCTGACTTGGGGTTGGTAGGGATGAGGCGCAAGAGCTTTTTACCTTCTTCTGATTTCCTGAGTATACTGCGGGTCTTACTGAGAAAAGAATCTGTTTCTTTCCTCCATGCATGTTCGGGGATGGAAACGTATGTGTTGGCGTCGTTCAATAAATCTTGCATCTTAATAACGTAGTCTGTACTGTTGAGGATGACCACTCCTCCTCCTTTGTCCGCTGTGGTGATGAGGATATCATTATTGGTAGCTAAGTGTTTGAGTGCCTGGATGTAGCGACGAGGAATGACTGGACGACTAGGTTCAGAAACTGCAGCTGCAATAAGTCCTTGTATGAAACCTTAGTTCCATTACTACTACTACTACCACCTCTACCCACGCATCACCTCACCTGACTCCCGCCACTATATATATGTGTGTTTTCTTAGTTTTCTCTGTATTAGGACTGAAGAAGCCACTCGGGGCGAAACGTTTCCTTTAATAAATGTCCTGAACTGTACATAAGTGTCTTTTTCCACTTTCCTATGTCCTTTCTAAATCTAAACTTATCTAATTTAAATCCATTACTGCGGGTTCTCTCTTGGAGAGACATCCTCAAGACCTTATTAATATCCCCTTTATTAATACCTATCTTCCACTTACACACTTCGATTAGGTCTCCCCTCATTCTTCGTCTAACTAGTGAATGTAACTTAAAGAGTCTTCAATCTTTCTTCATAAGGAAGATTTCTAATGCTATGTATTAATTTAGTCATGGTATAAACCTTGGTAATAAATACCGACAAGTTGGTTTAGAAAGACACGTAAGCAAACACTATAACATACTTATTAGAAAACGTTTCGGTCCTGGGACCTTGATCACTTCTAACATACAGAGGTAGAAAGACATTATATATAGGCGGAGAGTGAGGTGTGACGCACGTGACCTGAGTAATGTCATAAGAACATAAGAATGGAGGAACACTGTAGAAGGCCTACTGGCCCATGCGAGGCAGGTCCTTATCAAAACAACCTCTGCCTATGATGAGGATGGGTAGACGATGAAATCATGTGACTCCTGTGTTGTTGGGTTGGTGCTGCTTAAGTATCATGTATGCCAATGTTTTTGAAATTTTGTAGTTTCCAGTGTTGCGTTCTGTAGTGTCGGTGACGGCGATTAGTGAGGCTTCTAGGCACCGTCGGCGTCTGAGGTCTGGTTCTGTGAGAACGAGTTGTGCCTCATTCCAGTTCATCAAATGCCCCGTGGAGTCTCTGTGGAGGACACATGCGTACCTTACATCGTCTCTGTTAGAGGCATTTCGATGCTCATTCAGGCGGACTGCAAGATCTCTGCCTGTCTCGCCTACATATTTCTTTGGACAGAACCCACAGGGGATAGTGTAGACGCCTGCTGTGTGGTGTGGGGCTGCGTTTCGTAGTGAGGTCTTTGATAGCTGATGTGTTTATGGTGGAAACGTTGATGTTACTCATAGCAAGTGCCCTGCGAGTATTCGTGGCAACATCGCCACATGGGAGTACTATGAACTGTTTAGGGGGCTGTTCCATGGGCGGTTTGTTGAGGATAGCTTGTGCCTTGAGTCTGCAATCTCGGATGAAGAAAGATGGGAACTGAAGACGTGTAAAGGCTTGTGTTATGTAAGTGCATTCTTCTTATAGAAAACAAGGGCTGGAGATGCGAAGAGCTCTCAAGAAGAAGCCAATGAGGACTCCTCTCTTAGTGCGGGTGTCTTGGTGTGAATAAAAGTGTATAAGATCGTCCTTGTTGGTAGGTTTTCTATACACTTTGAAGAGAAGTTTGTCACTGTCGGGAGATCTGCACAGTAGAACGTCGAGGAAAGGAAGTTTGCCATCATTTTCGAGTTCAAGTGTAAACTTTATTGATGGTTCAACTGCATTGATCTTGTTGAGAAGGGCCTGGATATTGAGACGTCTCGGATAGAAAACCAATATATCATCAACGTATCTTAGCCAGGTAACGGTGTTGGGAATGAGGGTGCTGAATTTCTGTCTACAGGTTTTCCATGAAGAGGTTGGCAAGCCCACCACAAACACTCAGGTGACCTTCTCTCCCGAATTTCCAACCTGAATGTCAAAAACAAAAGCATGGCTTCCTTCGATGTCACAGCCCTCTTTACCAACGTTCCTACTGACGCTGCAATCAACATTCTGAGACAGAGGCTCACTGAAAACCACGACCTCCCTTTACCTCTTCTAGATTTCATCAATCTAGTGGAACTTTGTGTTAATTTCAACTTCTTCAAGTATCAGGACAACTATTACAAACAATGCTTTGGGATGGCAATGGGCAGCCCGCTCAGTGCTGTGCTTGCCATCCTCTTCATGGAAAACCTAGAGACAGAGATCTTGCAGTCCGCCTGAATGAGCATCGAAATGCCTCTAACAGAGACGATGTAAGGTACGCATGTGTCCTCCACAGAGACTCCACGGGGCATTTGATGAACTGGAATGAGGCACAACTCGTTCTCACAGAACCAGACCTCAGACGCCGACGGTGCCTAGAAGCCTCACTAATCGCCGTCACCGACACTATAGAACGCAACACTGGAAACTACAAAATTTCAAAAACACTGGCATACATGATACTTAAGCAGCACCAACCCAACAACACAGGAGTCACATGATTTCATCGTCTACCCGTCCTCATCATAGGCAGAGGTTGTTTTGATAAGGACCTGCCTCGCATGGGCCAGTAGGCCTTCTACAGTGTTCCTCCATTCTTATGTTCTTATGACATTACTCGGGTCACGTGCGTCACACCTCACTCTCCGCCTATATATAATGTCTTTCTACCTCTGTATGTTAGAAGTGATCAAGGTCCCAGGACCGAAACGTTTTCTAATAAATATGTTAGTGTTTGCTTACCTGTCTTTCTAAACCAATTTAGTCATCCTACGCTTAATGTTTTCTAACGAATTTATGTCCATTCTGTAATATGGAGACCAGAACTGAGCTGCATAATCTAGGTGAGGCCTTACTAATGATGTATAAAGCTGCAGTATGACCTCTGGACTGATGTTGCTTACATTTCTTGATATATATCCCAGTAATCTATTTGCCTTATTACGTACACTTAGGCATTGCTGTCTTGGTTTAAGGTTGCTGCTCACCATAAACCCCACTTTTCTGATCAAGAATAGTTTGTTTAAATCCTCCTGAAGTTCCATAACATCTACGTTTGAATCAATTATCCTACCTATCTTTGTGTCATCGGCGAATTTGCTCATATCACTAGTAATTCCTTCATCAAGATCATTGATATTTATTATAAACAACAACGGGCCCAAGACTGATCCCTGTGGAATGCCACTTGTTACAGATCCCCACTCGGATTTAACCCCATTTATGGACACACTGCTTCCTGTCAGTGAGCCAGGACTCGATCCACGAGAGCACTTTTCCCCCAATGCCATGAGCTGCCACTTTCTTTAACAGTCTATGGTGCAGAACTCTATCAAAAGCCTTACTAAAATCTAAGTAAATAATATCAAATTCTTTATCGTGGTCAACAGCCTCAAACGCTTTACTGAAGAAATTAGTTAGACAAGACCGGCCTCTTGTGAATCCATGCTGAGTATCATTTATCAAGCTATGCTTATCGAGATGGCTTCTTATAATCTCAACTATAATTGACTCTAGTAATTTGCCTGCAATTGAGGTCAGGCTTATTGGGCGGTAATTTAACGGTAACGACTTGTCCCCTGTTTTAAAAATAGGAATTACATTAGCCATCTTCCACATATCAGACACTATACCTGTTTGAAGAGATAAATTAAAATATTAGTTAATGGTTCACAGAGTTCCATTTTGCATTCCTTAAGAACCCTTGAAAAAACCTCATCAGGACCCGGCGACTTATTTTGCTTCAGTCTGTCTATCTGCTTCACAACCATTTCACTAGTGACTGTGATGTTACATAATTTATCTTCTTCTAGCCCACTATAAAAATTAATTACTTGAATATTGTTAGTGTCTTCCTGTGTAAAAACTGAGAGAAAATAATTATTTAAAATCGAGCACATTTCATTCTCTGTCAGTAAGGTGCCCATAGTTATTTTTAAGGGGACCTATCTTATCTCTAACTTTTGTTCTATAGACCTGAACAAAACTTTTTGGGTTAGTTTTAGAATCCCTAGCAACTTTAATTTCATAGTCCCTTTTAGCTTTTCTTATCCCCTTTTTAATGTCCCTCTTAATATCAATATACTGATTCATAAGATGACCCTCACCTCTTTTGATACGCCTATAAATTTCTTTCTTATGCCCTAGTAGATATTTGAACCTATTATTCATCCATTTTGGGTCATTTCTATTTGATCTAATTACTTTATATGGGATAAACGTTTTTTGAGCAGCATGTATAGTGTTCAGAAAACTGTCATATTGATAGCTCTCTTCGTTACCCCAGTCAACAGATGATAGGTGTTCTCTAAGCCCATCGTAATCTGTTAAGCAAAAATCTGGGACTGTTACTGAGTTATCGCTACTATCGTACTTCCATTCAATGCTAAATGTCATTGATTTGTGGTCTCTAGCACCCAGTTCCTCTGAAATTTCTAAATTAAGAAGGGATTCATTGTTTGCCATAACTAAGTCAAGCAGGTTATTTCCCCTTGTAGGTTCTGTCACAAACTGCTTCAAAAAACAGTCCTGAACTACTTCTAAGAAGTCGTATGATTCTAAATTCCCAGTCAAGAAATTCCAATCAATATGACTCAAGTTAGTCTCCTAGAATTACTACATTATCGTGCCTTGTGGCCTTAATAATTTCCTCCCATAGTAGTCTCCCTTGGTCCCTATCTAAGTTTGAGGGACGGTATATCACTTCTAAAATCAGTTTTTCATGCCCCTCTGAAAATTCTATCCAAACAGACTCTGTATGTGTTACTTCAGACTTAATACCCGTTTTTATGCAACAGTTCAAGCGATCTCGGACATACAATGCCACCCTACCCCCCTTCCCGATACTTCTATCTACTTGGAACAATTTAAAACCCTGAATATGACATTCCGGAGGCATGTCCCGACTTTTTGAATTAAACCACGTCTCAGTTAAGGCAAATACATCAATGTTACCTGCACTAGCAACTAATCTCAACTCGTCCATCTTATTCCTAGCACTACGGCAATTAGCATAATGAACATTGAAAGACTGTCCTTTCTCTTTACCCTTCCTGCTCATTTCTGTTTTTCTACTAAACCTGTTACTGTCCTTATCACCCAAAGTCACTGGCTTTTCAATATCTACCTCGTTCTGCTTATTACTAGTTCCCCTAGAACTCGTAATATTACTACACTGGGACTTCACTGTTTTCCTGCCAAAACCCATACCACTAACTATTCCTAGTTTAAAGTCCTAACAGCTCCCTCCATGTGCAGTTGCCAGTGCTACCACCCCAGACCTAGATAAGTGAACCCCATCCCTGGCATAGAAGAGGTCCCAGTTGTCAACGAATGTTACTGCATTTTCCTTACAGCATTTGTCCAGCCAGCAATTGACACCAATTGCCCTGGACAACCATTCGTTTCCAACTCCTCTCCTTGGCAAAATACCACATATGACAGGGTTCCCACCCTTACTCCTAATTATTTCTATTACTGACCTATACCTGCTAATCAGGTCTTCACTCCTACGTCTGCCAACATCGTTGCCTCCAGCACTGAGACAGATAATAGGATTGCTCCCATTACCTCTCATGATATCCAGACGGCTAACAATATCCTCCATCCCAGCCCCAGGAAAGCAAACTGTCTCCTACTCCTGTCCTTCAAGCAGAATGCCCTATCCATATACCTAACTTGGCTATCCCCAACAACAACAACAACAATATTCTTACCTTCCTTGATGTCGTTCGTCGTGACATTCCCAGTAGTCGACTCACATTCGTCGGGTAGCACTGAGAATGTATTAGATGTTTCCACAACAGTTTTCACGGCAGTCTTTCTTCTTCGTTTCTACCTTTCCATTCGTCCTCTTGATCGTCAACTTCGTTCCCTGCTGTCCAGCCACTGACCAGTTTCCCTTCTTGACATGAGGACTCAAAACAGGAATCTTCTTGTTTTCCTCGGTCAGTCGCCGAATCTCTATCTTCGCCATCCTCAATTCTTCCTTAAGCTGTTGGTAAAGTTGCTCGATGGAGGGCATCTTGCTTCAATTCGTAGAGAGCGCGCAAACAGGTCTTCACAGAGCTAAGTACACGTCACCACTGCGCAAAAGCCAACTCAATCAGGAGCGACTGTGCAGCTCGTCCGCACGGCCCAATAGCCTGTTACTAGTGTTGTAACATGGATGAGTTCGGGATTACAAAAATACTAAAATTTATAATCTTTAAAAAAAAAAATTTGCATAAAAGATAAGAGTAACTCTTGCTCCTATCTTTGGTAAGGGGTCCAGAGTAGAGCAGCCCTTATGAAAGCCATATTGGTGAGCAGAAAGACTATTGTGAGTCTCCAAATACCATATCAGATGTCTATTCACCAATAATTCCATCACCTTACAGATTACACTGGTCAGAGCAATGGGACGATGTTTAGAGGTATCAAGCCCCGAGGTGCCTGGTTTGCAAAAGGTAGTACAGTGGCAATTAAAATTGTTGAGGGAGAACCCCTAGTGTCCAAATAAGATTGAAAAGAGGGAAAAGGACTGTAAGGGCTGTAGAATGCAGATGTTGTAGCATACGGATATGAATTTTCATCAGGCCCAGCTGCCGATGGCTGGCAAGCAGAAACTGTGGACTCTAGCTCTAGGAGAGTGAAAGGTACGTTATGCGACTCTATTCCATTGGATTTCCATAGCAACATCAAGAGGGTCCACAACACTAACACCAGCAACCCATAAAATGGGAGCTGGGTCCGGAATGTGCTTGCCACACAACTTCCCAACCTTCTTCCAAACCACACATAGGGGAAGTCTATGTATTGGTAGACACGTAGTCTTGCCAACATGTGCATATCGCGTCGTGTATGACACGACGAGCGACTGCCCTTGCTCGCTTAAAATTCGAAAGACCATCTGATGTCCAGTTAAATAGATAACGTCCCCACACAGCACATTTCAAACACACTGTACGGACAGACACAGGAGACCACCAAGGCACGCATGTCAGAATGCCTGCCTGAGGTTTAAGAAATAGAACGTGACACTGCAGTCAAAACTAAGGTTTAAAACTGGTGCACCAGCTCATCAATATAGAACGAAGAAAGGTCCCCACAAAAAGCTGTAAGAAGACAGTGCAAGTTCCAATTCGCTCGTCCAAATTGTCAACGGGGGCTACAAGGCGGTCGGGAATATGTAGAAGTAGTAAGAATAATATTGAAGTGATCACTGTCGTGCAAATCCGGGAGAACAGATCAAGTATAATAAGTCAGATTGATGAGGAGCAGATAAAAAGATGAATGCAAAATGGGTGGGAGCACCCATAATTAAAACATGAAGAGAAATGAGGAGTGAAGTCTCCAACTGATGACCATGAGTTTCAGTAGGACCCTCCCCAAAGATGGTTAGCGTTAAAAATCACCTAAGCTGGGCTGCGGTAGAGAAGAGATATAAAACGCAATATCTGAGATAGAGAATGCACGGGAAGGGGGGAGAGAGCAAACTGCATACCATCCATGCAAATAAGGGCTGCAGTATAATGCAGCAGATAATGAACAAAGATCTGCTGATGTGTTACATGGTTATAGTGCTGATCGTAACAAATTCGTAAGAAGAACAGGATTATCACATCTAGCGGTCGTCATACACTGCACTCACTCGTGGAGGAAAAGGAATCTTTCTAGTTTTTCATAAACATTAATAATCACTTAATAATTCCATTCTCATATCGTAAACACTATGAGCATAACACACATCATTAGCCCTATTACCATATCACTGTAAAAAGTTAAATATTTACAAAAGGCTCTAGACAGTTTGTCTAGAGTCAAAAGTCGTTCTGTAGTGAGCTGTCTTTTTCCCAGGCCACGAAGCAGGCTCGAATTCTTGTTTTAGCCAGGCCCATAGCTGGTCCAGCTCTTTCCTTAGATTCGTAGCCCAGGATTCACTGAAGAGTGGTCAGGATCATCCTTTTTTCCTCTTTCCTCCCTCTAGGGCGTAGTAGCTCCAACCTGTCGAGTTCCTTCAGTTTCTCTTCTGCCTGTATGAGACAATCGTTAGGGTAGCCTCGCTGTTTGAAGAAATTCCACATTTCTAATAGGGCTGCTTGGAATTCTTCTTCACTGCAGATTCTTTTGATTCTTAGTGTCAGGGAATAAAGCATGGATTTCTTTAGGCTCCTCGGGTGTGAGGATGTCCAATGGAGGTACTGATGTGCATTCCCTGGTTTATAGAAAGTTTTAGTATGAATCTGTCTCTGTGTTTAGATAGACTTCAGTATCTAGGAAAGGAAGTCCCCGGTTACTGGCTTCATGGGTGAACCTTAGCGAGGGATGTGCCTTGTTTGCCCAGCCTACCAGTTGGTGGATGGTGTCATTTCCTTCTATTAGGCAAAAGATGTCAATGTACCTCTTGTATAAGATTAGAGGTGGTGCTGCATTGAACCTATCTAGCTGCAACTTACAGTGCACGAAGATCTCGGCGACTGCTACGCTCACTGAAGCCCCTATAGCTGTCCCCGTCTTCTGTCTGTATACAACCCCGTCAAACTTTAATAATGTGTCGCATAAGGTGGGTCAGCGAATCTTGTATTAATTTCTTGGTCGGCGGTATTCTGAATCCCAGTTGTGCTAGGTCTTCTCGAATGTTATCTCGGTATTTCCAATAGAAATTTGCCACCGTTTCTGCTGCCTCCTGTTGGGGGATTGAGGGGAAGAGAGATTCGATGTCTAGGGACACTATCCACAGGTCCTCTGGTGCTCTACCCACTCGTGTCCTCGTCTCCTCCAAGATCTGTAGGAAGTGGGTTGTGTCCTGAAGTCTATCCAGTAGCAGCTTGAGTAGAGGCATCAGTATCGCTGTCATAACCTTTTCTATCGGGTGTGTCGGGGCCGCGCATCCTGAGAGCACTGGTCGTGTTTTAAGTGCCCAGTTCCTCATCCAAGGCCTTGTGGGTCTTGGAGGAAATACATGTTGGGGATCTTCGACTTGAAAGTTATGAGTGAATCTCGTAGTGCCACGTTCATGATGCCCTTCTGGCCCTCATTGTTGTAGAGCCGGAGGACCAACTCGCTGCTCGTGGCTTTCACCTGTAATAAAGCTTCTTCTGGATTCTCCACTTTCTCGTATGTCTTCTCATTTGATACATGCTTAAGGCCAGTTTTTCTGTAGTTTTCCACTTTGAAGACGACGATCTCCGATCCCTTATCTGCATCAGAAATCACCAGGTCTCGTCTCGTCTTCAGGTTCTAAAGGCTGGCTCTTTCCTTCTTGAGATTGGGTCTGTAGTGTTTAGTTTTCTGGTTACTTAATCTCTCCTTCATGTCTTCGATTTTCTTCTTTAGACCTGGTAGCTTCCTCGTAGGTTCCGTCGGGGCCTCGGCGCTTTCACGTACTTCTGCGTCGCCGAAGTACGAAGTGTCTTGTTGGAAGGCTTGGTCAAACTTTTCATTTAGTAGTCGTTCCAGCTGGTCACAGGTATTCGTAATATTCCTCTCTAGTGTCGACTTCCTTGGTGGGCCAGGGACGAGAGTCCCTTGCTGAGGACTCGTTTCTCATCGTCTGAAAGGTCCACCTCGGAGATCACCAGTCTGTCCTGCTCGAGTAGGGCTGGTAGGGGCGTTTACAGTCCTGGTCCGTGTCGCACCTGTACCTGTAATGTCCCCCTTCCAGGCTATGTTCTGGTCCCCAATAAAAGAAGAATTATCATAATACCTATCATAATTTCGTCTATAGTAAAGTTTCCTGTTGTAATAAGGTTTGAAAGGTTTCCTGTTATTCATGTTAGGTTTATCATTTGCGTTCTTGTTGTTATTGTTGGTTTGAACGTTGTTGGCATTGTCATTCGTGGTTGTCGGGTTTTCGTTGCTGGTTTTATTTTCATTGTTCGGTTTTCTTTGCTTGCCATGTCTTCTGTTCCTTCTGGGTTTCGTTGTTCTCGTGGTTGTGTTCTTACTCTCCAACTGGGCTACCTTGTCTGCTATGACCTTGAGGAACCTCGCTATTGATTGCAGGTCCGATGGTTCCAGTTCCGTATCTCCAACTAGTGGGGCCGGCACCGGTTCCCGGGTAGGGCCGGGTTCGGTAGTGTCCGTTGGTGGCTCCGTCGGTTTTACTGTTCATTTGTTCAGGGCCAGGTTCTTCCTCATTGTCCACATCTAGTACCTGCTGCCAGAGTTGTACCAGAGAATCCATGGGATCCTCATGGTGTTCTTTACTCTTTTTATGGTTGGGAAACTCGATGGGAGAGGCATTTTCAACAGGTCTGCATCTCGGTTGTCTGTTGAAGCTTACAGCCAGGGTTACGATGTCCCTGGCTGTGGCTTCACCAAACTCCCTTACGATGAAAGTTTTGATGACCTTTATCTTCTCACAGATCTGTTCTAGAGTGACTGATAACCCTAGTGCTTGAATTGCTGCTAGTGATTTGTAGAGGTTTTTGCGTTTCGGTTTCCATTGTTTTAACTAACAAGTGAGGGTACGGACAGTGTTCCGACAGGGAGAAAACCCGGAGGGGCCTTTGTCCCATGTCCGGCAGGTACCCTGCTTGGTTGCAGTCCTGCAGGTATCTTAGTTTGGAGTAGACGAAGTCGAACTCACCATAGAGCTGGCGGAGAACTGCCGTGGCCTTGTTCTCCCTCCTGTTCAGAATCCTAGAGGGACGGTGAGCAGGGTCCGTCTGTGGTAGTGGGTCCGTTATCTTCTCGAGGGCAGTAACCCCATCCAAGTCCACGCATCGGAAGGGTAGGTCCTTGAGAATCCCGTCGTTAAGGTCCAGGCCCTCCATGGAAGCGCAGGCTCCCTTGAAGTATCGACGTGGCTCCAGAATGGCTTTCTTTCCTGTCCATTGTTGCATCGTGGTTCCGTCGTCCTTCTCTTGTACTGGGTCACGTAGGATGTTGATGGGCGGAAAGACTTTCTCACTGTCTACCATCCCTTGGACACCCTGTCCGTTTCTGTACCCTGAAAAGGAAGAAGATAGCCCGAATTTTTCCACAGTACTCTGGAAAGGTTGGTCCGGCAGGTTCCTTTCGACTACTATGATCGTCGGTTCTGTTATGTCACTGGTCGCTGGTTCAATTACTTCCTTAATGATCATGGTGTCATTCTGTCTAGTCCGCTGTGGTTTAGGCTGCATTTTTGTTATTTCTGTCTCCTGCTGTAGGATCTCGGTCTTCCGAGCTCTAGTAATCATTTGTAGTTCGTCTGCGTAGTTATTTACAGTGTTCGTCTTCAGTAATATCATTCAGTAGTGTATTGAAGGTGAATGAGAGGTCGCTGTGTAGTTTCAAACTAGAGCGATACCAACAATAGAGTTCTTCCTCGGGGACCATTCTACAATGATCTCTACGAGATCAGAGCCCGTAAATGGCGTAACACTTAGACTCGTTCACATATTCTTATTTTCCTAGAGTTTCTCATCTGCCCTTGCAAAGGGCTTCCAAAATTCCTAGTAACTTCTGGGGGAGGTGTAGGGTGACTTAAAGCCAGATTCTCTACTAGACCCTTCCTGGACCAGTGAAAGGTATAAACTGAACAAGGTAAGGCTTTACCAGCTAACCTTGACTCTGCTAGAGTAGGGGTTGAGTAGCTCATATTGTCTGCTGGTGCTTAACCATGCCGCACCAACAGTTTAGAATATTTAAACGTCCTACCCATGTACAAAGCTAAAGAATTTATGGCCAGATAATATTATAGAATCGAGTAAATTTATTTTAGCCATTAATGGAAATGCTCCTAAAATACTCTTAAAATGAGCAAAGGGCACAGCAATACGGTATACCAACGGGCACAAGAAGCGTATTCTAGTTAAATGATTCATCAGAAAAGGGATCAGAAGACTGCAACAGCACATAGCCCGAAACGTGACTAATAACAGCTGAACGAATTTTAGGCTCTTGTAACCCGACACATACTGGGGGAAACTTGGAGAGCAACACCTGGAGCTCTCCTCGATTACCCTTGAGGCCACGAATATTCTGTTGTAAATAATTCATTATTCACTAAGACAGGTATGCCAACAATAAGCGATAAAATCTGAGCTAGTAGAATCAGTGAAATCAATGTGTGGAGGCAATGGAAAGCGTGTAAGCAAGGAGGAATCGAAATGCTCTAAAGAAAAAGATTGGTGTGAGAGTTGTGAAAAATAAGAAGGGGTAGAAGGAGGCTACCAGTGTCCATCGAAGGTTTCGTCTCTGCAATGTGGTTAGAGATAGCATCAAATGTCTCAGTGGACAAGGAAGATGCCGGTACCATTACTTCAGAGACAGGCAAGGGAGACCATGGAGGAAACCAAAGAGGTTTGAGAGCGGAGGAGAATATGAACCTGGAGAGATGCGCAGGTGGGGACAGAAGAGTCCTGCAGTGGAATAGGAGAGGAAGTCTGAAAGATGATGGGAAGAAGTCTGGGGGGGGGAACAGAAGAGGGGACCACATGAGGGGGGTGAACCTCGACCTTATTACGGACATACGTAATGATGCCCTATTGACCTGGTCGTAATGGGACTTGGAGCGAAAACAAACACAGCAGTAAACTTATATTTCAAAATCTTGTACATAGTGTACATAAGTGTACCACACGGTAATAAAGGCAAAGACAAAAGCCTGAGAGAGAACCATGAGCAACCAGCGGCTATGCGAGTCTCCTGGATGGAAGGACTGAAAATCTGAGTTTCTGTCATACCTCTTTCATAATATTTTGACCTGTGTTTAGTTAGCCTTAGCCAACTGACATGCCACCTGCAATCTTGAAGGGTTGTAGTGTGTTATACAGGCGTCTTCTCCCATCCATCCTTCCTTGAGCACCCCAAGAGGACCTTGTATGTTGTGCCCAAAGATCGGTTCAAACGGACTGTACCCTGTGGACTCCTGCACAGTTTCTCATTACGAACAGCAACAAAGGAAGTGATTCATCCCAGTCTGTAGGAAAATGCATGCTATAAGTTCTCAGCATGGTTTTTAATGTTTGATGAAATTTTTCCAAGACACCTTAGGACTGAGGATGATAGGTAGTGGATAATTTATGAATTATTCCTAGCCAAGTTAATGCTTCCCTCAACTCTTTGGCAGTAAAATTAGTACCTTGGTAACTGAATAGACTTAGGAATGCTAAAGCAGGAGATAAATTTAGTTAGGGCTTTAAGAATGGCTTTGGTGTTTATACTGCACATTGGGATAGCTTCTGGATACCTAGTAACTTCGTCTGTAATCGTGAATAAGTACTGGTTCCCAGACTTGGACTTAAGTAATGGACCTACACAATCTATATTTATCTCGGCAAAATATTCATGTGCAGGTATGGGATGGAGAGGTGCAGGTTTAATGAGGTGCCCAGGTTTCCCTACTTGGTGACATTTTCTACAAAAGATGTTATTCTTCACATCCTGCCTCAGCTTTGTCTAATAGAATTCTTTTAATATTCTAAACAAGGTTTTGGTAATACCTAAGTGTCCACCTATATTTAATATTTGTGATGGAAACTTTTTAGGAACAACCAGTCTGTCTTTTTCCTTTCCTCTACCACCTCACCAGTCTCAATGTAGATTAAGAAGTTGTTTTCAATTTTATATTTGACATGGCTGCCTGAAAAGCAAAATTCAAGGAAGAGTCTTTCCGCTGTTATTTTCGAAAGGACAGTCCCTCAGGCATGGAGACAGAGATATGTGACAATCCTGCAAAACTGGGATAGGAAGGCTTGATCTGGGTCTTTTCACTAAATTTATGAGGCTCTGACTAGTTTTCCTCGTAAAACAAATTGGCTAGTCCAAGATCAGAGTCGTTCATGGGTGGGCCAGCATTCTCATCAGAATGGAAATATAAACACACATACAGTATAATGTGATCCCTTATTGACAACGTTTCGCCGACTGTGGACTTTTTCAAGTCTCAAACAGATCTGTCTGAGGTGGAAGGTACGCGAGTATTTATAGTCAGGTTCAGAATGCTGTGGTCAGGTGGAGAATGCGGCATCTGATGTACCAAGTGGGGTTATAGTCTTAAATCTTGGGTAGCTTGGAAGGGAGATTGGATAAGTTTGTGAGCAGACCTTCTGCAGTGTTCTTCCATTCCTATGCTCTTATGTGGGATAGCTATGAAGAAGTTTCTTGGCAAGTGGTTCAGCTATGTTATAGAAGCCATTGATCTGGTTGAAGTTGTCGGATATAGAGATAAGCGATGATTCCAGGATTCTTCGGTATTGAGTGTTGTCTTCTCTGGTGATAAGTCTTGAGTTTCTGTAGTTTATTAAATGGTTGTGTGAATTAGTGTTATACACAGGCATTCCTTGTATCATCAGACCTGCTTGCGTATTGGTGTTCTGAAATACCTGTTTGGAGGTGGTTTGATGTTTCGCCCACGTATAATTTGCTGCAGTCATTGCAAGGGATTATGTATACCCCAGCAGAGGGTGGAAGCTTGTCCTGTCTATTACTGGTAATGTCCTTGATGGTCGTGGTTGTGGAGGTAGATACTTGGAATGAGGTATTGGGAAAGATGTTGGAAACGTGTTTGACAATGTAGTTGGTGGGAAGGACTATGTATCTCTTCTCGGCAGTGTCTTCTCTGGGTGTGTTGAAGATGTTTAATGCCCGTCGTCTGCAGTCTCTGATGAAGTGACGAGGATAGTGGAGTTTAGAAAATACTTGTTCAATTATAGTGCATTCTTCCTCAAGAAACTCATTGCTGCAGATTCTGTGTGCACGTAGGAAGAAGCCTATAATTACACCACATTTAGTTTTGGTGTCGTGGTGTGAGTAGAAGTGGAGAAGATAGTTTTCGTTGGTGAGTTTTCGATAGACTTTAAAACGAATTTCGTGGTCAGCTTTGTAATAAAGTTGGTAGAATTACCGACAATATGTAAAGTAAAAGGACACAAGTGCAACTAATGTGACATTTATTGTGGCAACGTTTCGCTCTCCAGGAGCTTTATCAAGCCATTACAAACAATACATGGACACAGAGGGTATATAAAGGCTCAGAGTGAGGTGAATACTAGTGAGGTACCATTCCGATGTTCACTAGTGGTAGTAGTAGTAGTAGTAGTGGTAGTGACAAAAGCAATTAATTCTTACATGAGTAAAAGGATATAAAAGCTATTACTTGGGTAACATAAAAATAGGTTGGACAAATATAAACTGGAATGAGGCAGGTTGTTTCAGTGTTCACTCTCTGCTTTGTGTAGTATAACAGGAGAGACTATGTGATGGCAGGGTTTACTGTTTTCAGGAGGATTCTTGCTAAGACTTCGGAGATGGTGAAGCTGCCGTTGTTTTGTTTAATTGTATTCGAAACAGCGATCAGTGCTGATTCAAGGCATTTGCGTGTGCGGAAATTAGTTTCTTTTATCACTAATTGGGCGTCTCTGAATTTCATAAGATGATTGGTGGAATTTCGGTGTTGTACACAGGCGTTGTTTAAGTTGTCGTTCCTACATGCGTATATGTGTTCATTGAGGAGGGTGTCGAGGTTTCTTGCTGTTTCACCTACGTAGATCTTGTCACAGCCTCCACAGGGTATAGTGTAAACTCCTGCATTGACTGGTTCGTGGTGCTTGGGTTTTGTCCTGGTTAGATCCTTTATTGAAGTGGTAGAAGCGATGGCGACTCTGGTGTTAGCTTGTGAAAGTACTTTTGAGACGTTTAGTGCAACCTGGCTGTTGGGAAGAATTATAACTTTGTTGGGAGCGGTGTTGATGCGTGGAGAATTGATGATCTGAAGAGCTCTTTTCTTGCAGTCTTTGATGAAAAAAGAAGGAAATTGTAACTCAGTGAATGTTTGGTGAATGTAAGTACATTCCTCGTCAAGAAACTCAGGACTACAAATTCGGTATGCTCTTAGGAAAAACCCGATGATGATGCCTCTTTTGGTCTTGGTATCTTGACTGGAATAGAAGTGTGTGAGATCATTTTTATTGGTGGGTTTCCGATAAACTTGAAATCTTAGGTTGTTGTCTACTTTGTGAATGAGGACGTCGAGGAAAGGTAGCTTGTCATTGGACTCTTCTTCTAGTGTAAACTGAATCGCTGGTTCAACTGCGTTGAGCCTTGCCTGAAGATCCCGTACATCAAAACGTTTTGGAGTTATTACGAGGACATCGTCCACGTAACGTAACCAAGTGACGCTTGAAGGGATGATGTTGGCGAAGTGTTCGGACTCTAGGTGTTCCATGTATAAGTTGGCTAGGACGGCACTTATTGGGGACCCCATTCCCATGCCGTAGGTTTGTTTGTAGAGCTTGTTATTGAAGGAAAAACAGTTGAAGTTAACACAGAGTTCAATCAAGTCAACAAAATCTCCGGGAGGTAAAGGAAGATTAAGGTCCTGGTTGACTTTACGTCGTAGAACCTCGATGGCTTTTTTGGTAGGTACTTTTGTGAAGAGGGAAGTCACATCCAAACTGCTTAGTTTCTTGTTACGGATGGAGAGGTTACGGATGCGGTTGAGAAGGTCGCCTGAGTGTTTAAGATGAGCGGGGCTGATGGTCCCCAGAAGGCAGGAAAGATGTTTGGCAAGAACTCCGGCTAGTTTGTGTGGAGCACTGCCTATTCCTGACGTGATTGGTCTGAGAGGAATATTGTGTTTATGGGTCTTGGGTAAACCATACATGTGTGCTGGTTTAGGGTTGCTTGGTAACAAGTACAGAAGTTTCTTCCCTTCTCTAGTGCGTTTGAGTATTTGTCTGCTTTTGTATAGAAAGTCTTTGGTGAGCGTCTCTCACTGTTGAGTGCTGATAGGTTCGTATGTAGATTGATCATTCAAAAGGTCCATCATTTTAGTGTTGTAGTCACTGGTGTTGAGTATGACGACTCCACCTCCTTTGTCGGCGGTGGTGACGATAATGTTGGGGTCGTTGGCGAGGTCCTTAAGGGCAGTGATGTATCTTCTAGGAAGATTAGAAGAAGAAGGTTCACATAAAGCTGCAGTGAGAAGGCCCTGTATATAACCCTTCTGGAAGTTGCTCTCACTGTGTCTATGGTTCCTGGTAACAAGATTGAGTTGATAGTTAGGTTTGCGTATGTTGGTGGTAAATTTGAGTCCCAGACTCAGTACTTGTTTCTCGTAGTCGGTTAAGGTGCGTGACGATAAGTTGTTTATCAGGGATTCGCGTCCCATTTCCTTCCACCGACTGTTAGTGCAGAGGTACTGAAGTTTGCGATTGAGTTTGATCTTCTGTTGGAGGTTAGCTGTGGTGACTGTGCTGAGAATATGCTCAGCAGTGTGTTGGTCAATCTGAAGATTGGCCCTCATATTCCTTGCAGTTTCAAAGGTTTCCTTAGCGATGTTAGTCAACCAGGACCTTAATCTTCCTTTACCTCCCGGAGATTTTGTTGACTTGATTGAACTCTGTGTTAACTTCAACTGTTTTTCCTTCAATAACAAGCTCTACAAACAAACCTACGGCATGGGAATGGGGTCCCCAATAAGTGCCGTCCTAGCCAACTTATACATGGAACACCTAGAGTCCGAACACTTCGCCAACATCATCCCTTCAAGCGTCACTTGGTTACGTTACGTGGACGATGTCCTCGTAATAACTCCAAAACGTTTTGATGTACGGGATCTTCAGGCAAGGCTCAACGCAGTTGAACCAGCGATTCAGTTTACACTAGAAGAAGAGTCCAATGACAAGCTACCTTTCCTCGACGTCCTCATTCACAAAGTAGACAACAACCTAAGATTTCAAGTTTATCGGAAACCCACCAATAAAAATGATCTCACACACTTCTATTCCAGTCAAGATACCAAGACCAAAAGAGGCATCATCATCGGGTTTTTCCTAAGAGCATACCGAATTTGTAGTCCTGAGTTTCTTGACGAGGAATGTACTTACATTCACCAAACATTCACTGAGTTACAATTTCCTTCTTTTTTCATCAAAGACTGCAAGAAAAGAGCTCTTCAGATCATCAATTCTCCACGCATCAACACCGCTCCCAACAAAGTTATAATTCTTCCCAACAGCCAGGTTGCACTAAACGTCTCAAAAGTACTTTCACAAGCTAACACCAGAGTCGCCATCGCTTCTACCACTTCAATAAAGGATCTAACCAGGACAAAACCCAAGCACCACGAACCAGTCAATGCAGGAGTTTACACTATACCCTGTGGAGGCTGTGACAAGATCTACGTAGGTGAAACAGCAAGAAACCTCGACACCCGCCTCAATGAACACATATACGCATGTAGGAACGACAACTTAAACAACGCCTGTGTACAACACCGAAATTCCACCAATCATCTTATGAAATTCAGAGACGCCCAATTAGTGATAAAAGAAACTAATTTCCGCACACGCAAATGCCTTGAATCAGCACTGATCGCTGTTTCGAATACAATTAAACAAAACAACGGCAGCTTCACCATCTCCGAAGTCTTAGCAAGAATCCTCCTGAAAACAGTAAACCCTGCCATCACATAGTCTCTCCTGTTATACTACACAAAGCACAGAGAGTGAACACTGAAACAACCTGCCTCATTCCAGTTTATATTTGTCCAACCTATTTTTATGTTACCCAAGTAATAGCTTTTATATCCTTTTACTCATGTACGAATTAATTGCTTTTGTCACTACCACTACTACTACTACTACTACCACTAGTGAACATCGGAATGGTACCTCACTAGTATTCACCTCACTCTGAGCCTTTATATACCCTCTGTGTCCATGTATTGTTTGTAATGGCTTGATAAAGCTCCTGGAGAGCGAAACGTTGCCACAATAAATGTCACATTAGTTGCACTTGTGTCCTTTTACTTTACGTGGTCAGCTTTGCAGAGAAGAACATCAAGGAAAGGAAGAGTGTTGTCGACTTCAAGTGTGAACTGGGCGAAACGTTGTCAATAAAGGATCACTTTATACTGCATATGTGTTTATATTTCCATTGTGTCGGTATTTTATACCATTTATTTCCATTCTCATCAGACATCCCTTGGGATTTTGCTGGGGTTATGGAGAACATCGTAGAAGAAAGTCATTATAGTTTCTGGACACTTGGTACAGTTAATGTTGTTACCCAGTAATAACGGCATCTTTCATAGGAAATCCTTCAAACACCTAGTCAAATATCCAGTGTAATATTTACTCTGCACATATATTATACGTAAAGGAACAGAAAATACTGCTCTTCCAAATGCATCTAAAAGAACAAATGAGTGTAACGAAGTTTGTTCAGAGAGAAGTACTTCCTCTCTTATAAGGGAGCAGTAAGCTCCGGTATCCCTAAATGTACTTAAGTTTTCTTGTCATTTCTCATTTCAAGAGAATTCAAAGTACTGTAATATTGGGCCATCCTATACTCTACTTCTTTCTGATTCATTTCACTAGGGAGATTAGTAATTTTCCCAAATGGTTTGAGTTTTTCTTGGCAGTTCGGTTGAACATGGCCTGGTGTATGGCAACATTAAGATATTACCTTGGCTCCCTGCTGATTTTGTGGTTGGTGCCATTCTGTATACTGACGTCGTTGTTCAGTATTGAGCATCGGTTTGATGTCGCTCACCAGGTTGACTGTGAGTTTGACATCGTGGCTCACCAGGTGACTCGGCGTCGCCGTTCACCTTCGTCCTGCCACTTCACCCTCCATTCAGGAACTTTTCTCCGACGATCTCTACACCTGCCAGGCTGTTGGGAAGAAAGATAAGACTGCTCAGATAAGGAGCAGTTAGTCTCAAAAGTGTCAGCCAACCTGACTGCTTCCAGTGTAGTGGCCAACGAATGATCTACAAGAAAGACTCTAACCTCTGGTTCAACAGCAGGTTATCCACCAAGAGCAATTGGACGAGGTCTAAGAAATTAGCGACACCACTAACCTTGTACCATTTAGTCAAGGCTTTCAACAAAACTGTTTGCACTGCCTTTTGCACAATAGAACATCTATATCGGCTTAAATTGCCTCCTCTCCTCTATCAAACTGTTCCCTAGCATATGCTCATTGTTCCCTGGTTATTTCAAGATTGATTTTGGCTAACTCAAACGCCAGTGAAGCAGATTCGCCCTGAGACAAACCTGATACACCTGTTGCTTCACGAGACTGCTGGCCTGATTGCTCTGGTGTTGTCCCTCTCATATGAAGGAACCTAAGAAGAGAACTGCGATTAACGGTTCCTGTAGTGGGAGATACCTCAGTTTGGTACACCATAGTTGCTTCAGCTCTCAACTTTGTACAAATAATGTCATGAAACTGCACAACAGTAAGAGTTCCTTGATACTCTATACCTAGAACGAGCAATTCGCCAACAACACTGGAAACAAAGTTTGGGCAGGTTAGTGAATTCAGACGCTAATAGTCTTGACTTGTGTAATGCAGCAAGATATGAACAAAGAGTTGACGGTACGGAATATCATTGCTTAGAAGTGCACTTTCATTAAAGGTCCCATCAGAAAAAGGATCCAAAGAATACCATAGATTATAGCCTGAGATGGGTTAGAAAACAGCTGAGTGTAATTTTGGTTCTTGTAAACAAACACCAACAGGGGAAAACTGGGAAAGCAACATCTGAAGCTCACCCCAATTACCCCTGAGGCCGCGGATATTCCACTGTAAATAGGCCATGATTGGCAACGTGGAAAATACCAGGAGTCCGCAGGTAAGGGCACCTATGGACTAGAGGGATTAGAAAAATCTACCTGCAGTGGCTTCGGAAAAGGTTCAAGCAGTGAAGGAACGGAGCGTTGCAAAGAATGGAGTTGTGGAGATGGAGAAGGAAGTGAAGGAACAGGAAGTGAATGTGTCCATTGAAGGTTTAGTCTCTGCAATATATTCTGAAATGGCTTAGTGTTTCTGAATTCAAAGACGTATGGGAGGCAATATTGGAGATAGGAGGAGGAGGGTAAGTAAAGATTGGGACAGTAATGGACTGTACTAAAGTAGAGGGTGATGAAAGCATGTAGGGAACTGGAGAAGTGTGGGAGGGGACGGAAGAGGCAGAAACCTGGGAGGCGGCAGAAGAGGGAGAAAGCTGGGAGGGGACGGGAGGAAGGCATAGTACGAGAGGGTGAACCTCCACACTTGTATTAGAGCCAGTGAGAGGGGAAGAACCAGGCACAGAGACTGAAAAGGTAAAATGTGAGGGTGGAAGAAGGAAAGGAGGGGGCAAAGTAGCTTAGAGCAATGGGGATTTTTTGGACTTCTGAGAAGTAAAGGGGCGATTGGTAGAAGGTGTTTTACAAGGTCTTGTCGATACCGGGGCTTGTTTTCATTGAGTTTAGGGCCCAAGCCTACGTCTTCTGAACAGTCCCATCTTTTTTCTTTTTCGGAAATTCAGCCCTTATTAGTTTATTCTTCAAAGAGTCGTCTTTCGTCCAGGCCAACATGGGCGGCTTGTCTGGGAAGAATTCCCACCAAGATGCTTGTTCAAATTCCTTGTTGGCCCAGTCCCACAATTGTCCGAGTTCTTCTCTAAGGTTTTCAGCCCAGCCTTGGTTGTACATAGTGGTGAGGATTGATCTGTTGTCTGCTGGTGTTCGTCTTGGGTTCTAGTAGAAGTCTTCTGTCCCAAGTCTTCAATTTTTCTTCTGCTTGTCGGAAACAATTCTTTGGGTACCCTCGCTGTGTAAAGAAATTCCACATGTCTTCTAAGATGGTTGACATTGTTGTGAACCATCCACAGAAATGAGATGGTAGAAACAAAGTGAACCAAGACACCAATGAACGTATTGTCAAGCCAGCTGCTGTTTTGTTGACTGTGTACGTAGGAGCCACAAGTGGTATATAAAACTGTTTTTCCACCTTGTAGGCTGTCTGGTAGAATGATTCCTCACTGCAAATTCGCCGGATCTTAAGTGCCAGTGAGAATGGAAGAGAGTACTATTTCAAAGGTGGGAAGAAGACTGGTGTAGGTACTGATGTGAATTTCCTAGTATGTAGTACATTCCGCTGTGTAAATGGCGTTCTGCGTTTAGGTAGACTAGAGTATCCAGGAAGGGTAATTCCTTGTTCGTTTACAATGTGAATTTGTAGTTTCTCGATATTTTCGTCCCCTCTGATCAGTACGAAGATGTCGTCTATGTACCTTTCGTATAAGAGCATCGGTGGGCTGGATTCAAAGTGTTTCTGCTCCAATTTGCAATGGACAAATATTTGTCACTGCCACACTCACTGATGCACCTATTGCTGTTCCTATCTTCTGTAAATAGACTATTATTAAATTTCAAAATCGTATCCTGCATAATGTGTAATAAGGTTTCCCTTACTAAATCCTTGTCTGGCGGCGTCCGTATTCCTACTGCTTTCAGTTCAGATCTGATTTCGTTCAAATTTTCTGCATAAAAATTCGCCACTGTGTTTGCCTCTTCTTGTGGAATAGATGGATATAGAGATTCTATGTCTAATGAGACAATTCGTAGGTCGTCCGGAGCTCGTCCCATCTCAGTTCTGGTTTCTTCTAGTATCTTCAGAAAATGCATAGTGTCTTTCAACCTGTCGGGTAGAAGCTTGAGAAGGGGCATTAATAAAACAGTAAACATTTTATCAATCGGTCTTGTTGGTGCTGCACACCCTGACAGGACCGGCTTAGCTTTGAAGGTTCTTAGTTCCGTGTCCGTGTCCTTGTGTGTTTTTGGCAGAAAGTAGATGCTTGGGATCTTGGATTTAAATGTCAGCAGGGAATCTGAGGACTACATTCATGAACCCTTTCTGGCCCGAGTTGCTATATGGTTTCAGTGTTAGAGCTCTGCTTTACCTTTTTGATTCTTGATATTTCTGATCTGGGTTTTCTAATATTGCTTATGTCTTCCTATTGTTTAAATGTTTTAGATCTGCTTTCCTATAGTTATCTGCCTTAGAAACTACTTTTTCAGAGCCTTTATCCGCATCAGACTCTATTATGTCGTCCCTCGTTCCCAGATTTTCAAAATGATCATTTCCTTCTTCAGATTAGGCCTGTATCTCTTTTGCTTCCTATTTTTTGTTAGTGTCTCTGACATTTCTATTTTCTTCTCTAGGTCTGGTAATTTTCTCATCGGTTCAGTCTTTGTTTTAGGGGTTTTCATATATTTTTCAGTCGTTAAAGCTCTCCCCTTCTTCTCAGTCTTGTTTCCCTGTCATGTCTCTATTAAAAGCTCTCTCGAAGTCTTCATCCATTTGTTTGTGTAGTTTGTTCAGTGTTTCTATGTTTCTCTCTTGTTTTTTCAGTAGGTGGGCCTGGGACGAAAGTAAGGCCCATACCGAGCACCTTCTTTTCCAGGTTAGATAGCGGGACTCCCGAAATTACCAGTTTCTCCATGTCTGGTAGTTTCCTCCTGGTTGTATCCGGTATTCCCAGTCCCTGTATCCATTTCTCCCCTGGTATGTTGTCTGCCAGTTCTCCCAGTTCTGGTAGTTGTTCCCCGGGTCTCTAGTTCTGGTCCATGTTTCCCGTCCTCTGGTTTCCAAAAAAAAATTCCGTTGATAGTATGGTTTTTGTTTGTAGTATGGGTTTTTATAGGTATTCCCGTTCTGTCTGTAATTTTTATTTTTCCAGCTCTGTTTCTGGGTGTTATTCTGGTATTGCTTTTTATTGGCTGACTGTTGGGTTTTTTTCTGTTCTGTCATGGTTTGTCCGTTTTCTAGTTTCGCTACCTTCTCAACAAGAAGTTTCAGTGTTTTAGTAATTGTCTGTACTTTCGTTTCTTCCTCTTGTTAGTTTTCCCCTTTATCTTTCTTTCTATTATTTCTATGTTTTCGTCAGGTTCGACTGTATTTTGTTTTTCTATGTTCTTTTCCTTTCCTAACGTTAGTGTGGGTTCCTGTATGTCCCTAGCTTGTTTAGTCTGTCTTTATATTGAGTACCTGTTGCCATAATGTCATAATAGTCAAAGGCACTTTTATCCCTCCTGTAGTTTCGCTAGGGGTGGACTCGAACATCTGGGGGTGTGGGACCGGCTTACGTCTGGGTTGCTTGTTGTAATTTAGGGCTAGCACAATGTCATCCCCAAATTCCTTACCTATAAATTTTTTTATTATGGCTATCTTTTCATTTATGTAGTCTGCTGTTAATGTCAGGCCTATTGCCTGCATCGAAGCTAGAGAGAGGTAGTTTCTCTGTTTCTTTCTCCATCATGTCCCTAAGCCAAGTTGGATACTGACAGTGTTCTGGCAAGTTTATTAGTTTCAGGGGTTTTGGGCCCATGTCCGGGATGATGCCTGCTGCCTGTCAGTCCTGTAGGTATCGAAGTTTGCTAATTGTTTGGTTTGGTCCCATTCCTTGTATAGTTGCCGCAGGATCGCTGTCACCTTGTTCTCTTTTCTGTTCAGTATTCTCTTTGGCCTGTGTTCCGTGATTAACCCCGTGTGGTTCCCTTGCCCTTTCCATTAGTGATTTTCTCTGAAAGGTATCTAAATGGAAGGTCTTTAAACACGTCGTTGGTATTGATCTCTATACTTTCCATTGTTGCCTAATCGCTTTAACCCCGCTCCACATCTGTGTTGGTTCCAGGGTATCCTCTTGTTCTGTTTTTACAAGAAATACATTAATTGGTGAGAGCAAATTACTGAAGTTAACTGAGCCCATGAACTCTATTCCGTTCTTATGTCCTGTGAAATCACTCGGTATTCCGTATTGTTCTCAGGTCTTTTTCTGTACTGGGGTACTGGGGCTGGTTGGTAAGTTATCGTCGGTCTGTTGTTTGTAACTAAGACCGTGGTCTGTCTTGTCACTCGTGGGAGGTTGAATGATCTCCACTACGTCATTCGAGGCCTCTCAAGCTGTTGTACCTATTGTTGCTGCATTTGGGCGTCTTACTGTAGAATTTTTTCGGCTTTTCGTGATCTGGTAATCATCTGCTGCTCATAGATTTCGTCCTTGTTATTTCCAAGTATCGGTCTGTGCATTGAGTACTACTAACACTAGGTGAATGAAACGTTGTAGAAGTAAGGTTCAACTCAAGCGAAGGCCTTGCAGTAAGGGAGAGACACTGCCCTATCTAGACTGCGCGTTTCTGTAGCTCACGCTACATCATCAGGTCATGGATTCAGGCTCTCTCTCCCACTGCTGTCTTCACTTCAATTTCACCTCAGAACAGGCTGCAGAAGATGGGACCCCAGAAGTGGGGGGACGTTTAGAAACACGAGAATAAGAAACACTGGGTAGTCTCCCTTGGAGGCTACCTCACATAAGAGAAACCTTCTGCCTCTTTGAGGCAACGGATTTCTCGCTCATTTAAGTAGACCTGGCAATGGCGAGAGTACGAAGGGAGAGCCTCATGACAATTTAGGCAAGAGGGTGGTCGACGACAAGACGTATTAGAATGGTCATCGGCACCACAAACTGGGCATTCGGCTATAGATCTGCAATATTTTGCTGGGTGACCAAATTGCCAATTATTTCTACACTGTTACGGTGTAGGAATCACCTTTCCAACTTGGAACCGATGTCCTGCTACATAAACAGAGGATGGGAGGTCACAGCTGTCGAAAGTTAATCGAACCACATTGCAAGGGTAGCGTCTCCGCCCATGGGCAGGAAGGACATAAGTATTGGGAGATCTTGGAGTTCCAGCTGTTCAAGAATGTCATTGCCACATGTCTGGAAATTCTGTTGGACTACTGTATGGGGCAGAATGACAGTACCACTACAAGAATTGATGGAATGATGTTTTTTGATAGTGACAGGAATAGTATCGATATGTGAAAAAAGAGAAAGTTCATGAGCTTGGGTAGCATTCTGGACAGTGATGTTGCACGTACCACTCTTAAAGGCATGAAAGGAAATATCTCTACCAATATGGAGTAGGAGCACCTTGCCAATACTATGGTGGGAAAGATAGGCAATAGAGGAAGTTGGTTATAAAGTAAAGAATTTAGTCCATTGTGCATTCCGAAACCGAGCGTGGAATGGGAGTGCATAACAAGTCGATCTTTTCAGAGTAGAACGATGTGGTGGTGAAGTATCATCAGGCAATGGTCATTGGCATTCAGGAGTGGGACCAGAGTTGGTCCGATGTGGGACGGGCTGGCGATTTGAAAATTGAAACAGTCAAAGGAGAACGGAGGCCAGACAAATCGAAGGAGTCCGTTGAAACCCCTGCACCTGAAGCAGGTGATGAAACAGCACCAGCAAGAGGTACAGGGACATCAGGAGTGTCCAAAGAGTGGTCAAAAAACGAGGCAGGGTCAGAATGGGGCGCTGTATCAAGTAGGGGTGCAGAGGTAGCACGTTCATGGACTAGGGCTTCCATGGTTAGGTTGCTTCTTTCTTTTTGTTTTTAAGAAAAAAAAAAAGAAGAAAATAAAAATAAAAAGAATAAAATAAGGAGGGAACAGTATAAAAAAGGATTATTTGGTGTTCTGGTAGCGGGGAGTAAATGATACGTCTTTGGAGGCTTCTTACTTTATTGTTAAGTCGTGGTGGGTACACAGGCTTGTGTGTTGTGCCCATTGCCCGGGCAGGGCCATCCCACGAGAGAGAGCTAGGAGTAGGCCTCGTGTCTTCCTGCTAGGCTGCTGTGCGAGAGTGAGGCAAGGGCAGGCAGGCAGGCAGGCAGGCAGGCTGAAGTGGTAATGCCTATAGGTGGCAGCACCAGCATGGCGCGAAATATGAACTAAGCTGGCAGACAGCATGGGCTGTCTGTGCAGACAGTACAGGCTGTCTACATATGCTCGGCCACCTACCGCGCGTCGTTCCGACGCGACAATACTGGTGGTAAAAGAAACTCGGTCTCTCTCTCTCTCGTAGGAACAGGGCACAGAACACAAAAACATATATATACATATGGACATGGAAAAAAAGCTTCCTACAGGGAGGGAAGAAAAAACACATGTGGTGAGTGTTAAACATCGTGGTCACAGGCAGTGAGTGTCGAAGGGCATCACTGCACGCCTTCCTGCATCTGGACAGATACTGCAGCACAGGAGACATCGCTGTGGCTGAGCTGTGATGTAACAGGGTATGGTCTCCTCTGGAACGGTGAAGCAGTCATCGTAGGAGTCGCTGCAGGTTTTCACTCAACCTGGGGCACGACATGCTGGTGCCCTCGAGTGAGGCGTCGACAAAACTCGGCAACTGGGCAGGACTTCTGGCAAGTGACTCAGGAGGACACTTCTCGACTGGTACTGTCGCTGGGCTGTCACTGCCGGCGAGCGTGGAGCGAGTTGTGGAGCGAGTCATGGCAGAGACGACTGGGCGAAACATCTGGGAGTCATAACATCATACACCAGACTGCAGTGAGCGAGCTAGCAGTCAGTGACATCATCTTTGTGCAGGCTGCTCACTGAAGCTTGATACGAGGCCGACAGGCCTAACTGCGGCTTGGCGAGTGTCATTCTCTCGGCAGTTGGAGTTATAGCAGAGGTTAGTCTAAGCGTCCCCAGACTTGTTTCTCTACATATAACCGCATTCTGAAGGTCTGGAGGTGAAGTGAAACAAATCTCGATGGGAATCGTAGCAGGTATGATTCTGTAGAACATCACGAGCGACGAGCATAAAAGCTTTCTGTACAAGGGGGCTCATACGCTCAGGGGCTGACTGATAACTGTCAAATGCACTGGTCACATCGGGTGATTTAGCACAGTGGTGCTACTCAGGTCTGGCTCAGACCTCACTGGACACGTGGAAACTTTAAACACACCGCGGTACATGCGGTACACTAACATGTGAGAGCACTGACTGAGAGGAATTAATTAACACACGACATATATCTTCTCTCATTCTTCTCGACAATACTGAAATGTGACATCATGTGATGTTACAATTCGATGTGACGTGATGTCACATTTCGATGTGACATCATGTGATGTCAGACGTGATGTCGCAAGGTGACGTCAGCAGACATCTCGAGGTGATGTCAGGCAGACATCGTGACGTCATGAAGTCAGGCAGCATCGTCGGTGACGTTAATGTGATGTGGGCAGCAGACCACAGCATGAGGCCTGGGACATCTGGCTCGGTAACTCAGGTGGTTTGTAGATCCACGTGACATCGCCCACACCGAACATGGCGTCGTGATCCACGTGGTGTCATGATCTACGTGGCATGCTGATCCACATAGCTTCGAGTGGCCTCGGGCACTCGGATACACAGCTCTGGCAATGAATCACATGAAAAACAGCAGAAAACACAGCAGAGGGAGTGAGTAGTGGTGAGTGGTGTATGGTAGGCTGGTGAGGTGTGAGAGTACAGCAGGGCGAGGCAAGGAACAGCCACTTCCTCCTCCCACAAACATGTGGAGAACTCACACTGGATGCAGAAATCACCACGAAACTCACATCTAGCTTGCTGAAACAGCTGTGCTGAGCTGAACAACAGCAACATACAAGTGACGCTGAACACGTGACTTGGGAAACAGCGTGGGACACTGTAGCGTGGGGTCGCTGGGACCACTTACAATTCTCAAAGAAATTCAGCAAATTTCGGCTAGATCCTGCTTGTACCTGTGTCTGGATGCTGAAATGTGCAGACACGACTTCAGGATAACTCATTGAGAGACGGATGCTTCTTGCATGGGATGAAGTGAAGATGACTTCATCCCTCTTCCTTCCTCTCTCCAGGCAAACAACTGCTGCGACCACCGCTGCTACCAATTATAAAAGGATTATTTGGTGTTCTGGTAGCGGGGAGTAAATGATACATCTTCGGAGGCTTCTTACTTTATTAAGTCAAGTCGTGGTGGGGACACAGGCTTGTGTGTTGTGCCCATGGCCCGGGCAGGGCCATCCCACGAGAGAGAGCTAGGAGTAGACTTCGTGTCTTCCTGCTAGGCCGCTGTGTGAGTGAGTGTGGCAAGGGCCGTCAGGCTGGCGTGCCCACCGAGAGGCCTGGCTACAGAGGGCAGCATCTGAGTGGTGCGAAATATGAACCAAGCTGGCAGACAGCATGGGCTGTCTGTGCAGACAGTACAGGCTGTCTACAACAGTGAGGAAAAGTTACCAGGAGGAATGAAAGGGCCGGAAATCTCCCTCCTCGCCCAAGAGAACCTTAACACCGCAAGCAGCGCAGATGTGGCATGGAACCCATGCCATACCCTACCTTTCATGCCAGTAAACCAGCAATCCAGGATAGCAACCTCACATCTACCGAGCTACCTTGGTGGACAAAGGAGAGGGTGGCCGGATATTCACCACAAAGCATATCTCCTTTGGCCACCACCTGTGGAATCTGAAAGGCAGCTTCTGGAGATATACCCTTCGCCCGAAAGACTCCCAAAGCCACCCCCGGGATACCAGAGAGGGAACAGGACATCCCCAGGCGATCCAGATTCCAAAGCAAGGTACACCACCAAGAACCTCAATGGAATGGGATTGACCCCAGTACCCTTCCCCTTACCTAGGAACCAGTGGGCCTGTGGGAAGAATCTCAAAGGCCAAAAAGAGGAAGGGAGTAAGGAGGGACACGGGGTAGGAGGAGGAAAGGAAAAAGGGAGGATGGGATAAGAAAGGGAGGATTGGGGGGTAATTAGGTTCGGTCTGAGGAAGGAGACCAACAGGTCTAATTCCTCAAACAAAGAGCCTCTTCACCATGCCAAGGAGCCCCCTTTGAGGAGGGGGTGACCTTAGAAAACACTTCACCCGAGGAGCTGGTAGGCTGGGGGATTACCAAAGTTGGAGGTCTTCTAGCTACTCGAGAATAAAGAACATGAAGATTCTCCTGAAGGCAGAGCCGAGAGACAGCCATAGAATAAGTAAGGCCTTCGTTCTCCTTAAGACAATGAATTTCTTGTTCATTAAGATAGACCTGTCATAAGTGGGAAAAAGGATGATGTTCATTGCAATTGAGGCAAGTTGGGGTAAGATTGCATGATGTATCAGCATGATCCGTGGCACTGCAGATGGGCAGTATTTAGTGGGGTGTCCAAAGCACCAACAATTTCAGTGCTGTTGGGGTGTAGAGACCACTTTATGGACCCCTAGGCAAAGTCCTGCAATGTAAACGGAGGACAAGAGTTCACACCAGTCAAAGGTTAAGTGGGCAATGTTACTGGGAGTTGAGCCTATTTTGAATATAATGACCCTGTAGATTGGTTTATCACATCACAAACTAGCCACACAGGTTTGCCTTTGATGTCAATTATGAAAATAATCATTTGTTCCATTTCATTTGGAGAGATTGACAGCCTACATTAACTTTTCTTTGTAGTCACCATTTGGAGGATGTCGTACCACTTTAGTTTTAATAACTATCCAGTGTGTGTTACTAAAGTGTTAACTTTACTACATTGTACACTGCCAGTCTTCCTGACACTGACTGTTCTGAGTCCGGGTACATACGGCTGGTACATACTTCACTAAAATGTAAAAGTTAATTTTGTTCCTGATATTAAAAATATTATAAAAAAGAAGCGCTAAGCCACAAGGGCTATGCAGCACTGCAGGGTAGGGAAGGAAACGAGGGTATTGGGTGGCAGAAGGGGGGAGGGATGATTAGTAGGTTACAGAAAACAGCAGGGCAGGGGATAGTGCAGGAGTAGGGGGTAGCAAGAGATGGAGGTAGAAAGGGCTGAAAGTATCATCAGAGTTTGTGGAGTAAGTCAGTTGTCAAAAAGTCAATGAGAGTGTCCGGGTGAAAGGTGGGTCCATCAGCGAGAAGGGAAGGTAAAGAGAGTAGTAGAGCGGAGATGACATTGGAGGTAAATTCTGCGTGCTTGTTGATAAAGTGGGCAGTCTAACAGAATGTGGCTGACCGATATTGGAACCTGACAATTCTCACGGAGGAGCAGGGTGCCCCTCCATGAGATATCCATGAGCAAGATGAGTATGACCAATGCGAAGACAGGAGAGAGTAGTATCCCAACCTCGACACTGGTGACAAGAAGACGGCCAGTAACCTATACTCTGTTCAATAGAACAAAGTTTGTTATTGAGGGGGGGGGCAGACCAACGTTGTTGCCAACGGGTAAGAAGGTGGGTAGCTATTACAGCAAAATAGTCCGGAAATGGAACACACCTATATGAAATTGGTAGGTCATGTAGTGTTGACTGCGCAGTAGTGTTTGCCTGTTCATTGCCCTGTACATCAACATGACCAGGGACCCAACAAAAAACTATCTTTATGCTTAGTAGAGATATGGCATAGCCAAAGTTGGATACAGAGAACTAGGGGGTGAGGTGTATCAAATTTCTGTATAGCCTGTAGAGCACCGAGGGAGTCTGAGACAACCACAAATGATGACACAGGCATATACGAGATACGAATAAGCGCTGCAAAAATGGCATACAATTCAGCAGTAAAAATGCTAGCTCGTACGACACTGTCCGGAAACACTGCTACGAATCCAATGCCGTCAGATTCAGAGCCATCTGTGTACACTGCGATGGCATGAAAGTGGAAGTGGTCAAGAGAAAAAGAGCGGGAAGCCACCATAGGCAGTTGGGCTTTCGAGCAAGGGAGTGAGAAAGAACAGACCCGAACAGCTGGAGATTCCCAGGGGGTAGGGAAAAGCGAGATGCTACATTAACATATAAAGGCGGTAACTGAAGAAGACGAGCGAATGTAGGCAAAGAGAGAAGGGACGGAGCAAATGGGTGGTGAATAAATAATGTCTATTTATATCGGTGACCATTCTATAAATGGAAGGATTGTGGAGATCGTGAGAGCGCACATAGTAGCGAAGGCAATGGGCATCACAGCTTCTGCACAGAGGCTATCAATAGGGGAAGAGCGAAAAGCGCCAAGGCATAAATGTAATCCTTGGTGATGGATGGGGTTAAGGCTAGAGAGAGTAGCAGGAGAGGCTGCTGAATAGATCTGGTCACCATAATCGAGTTTCGATAAAATGAGGGCTGTATGTAGGCGAAGGAGAGTTCGACGATCAGCTCCCTATGAAAGACGAGCAAGGGTCTTAAGAAGGTTCAGCCGGCTGTGACAAGTTGCCTTTAGAGAAGCAATGTGGGGTTTCCAGGATAACCTACGGTCAAAGAGGAGGCCTAGAAACCTGACTGTATCACGTTCAGGGAAACGGGAGCCATAGAGGTACAAAGGATAATCAGAGATGACAGAGCGTCTAGTGAAAGTAATTTGGTGAGTTGGTACTGGAAAATTTAAATCCATGCGTGGTAGCCCAGTTGGAAACAGTCAACTGCATGTTGGAGAGAAACTGTAATGTGACAGTCAGCACCTGCACAAGCAATAGCGAAGTCATCTACATAGTGATGACCAAATATTTGATGGAAGAACAGAGGCCAAGTCATTTATAGCAAGGAGAAAAGGTGTTGTGCTCAGAACACATCCCTGAGGGACACCTTCAGCTTGGACAAAGTCCTGGGAGAGCACATTATTGACACGAGCACAGAAATGTGTGTCAGCTAAAAAGTTCTTAAGGAAGGATGGTAGATTGCCTCGAAGGCCTAAGGAGTGGGCTTGGGCCAAAATATTATATCTCCAAGTTGTCATATGCCTTCTCAAGGTCAAAAAAATGTGGCAATAACTGAGTGGTTACTCACAAAGGCATTACGAACATACGTATCCAAATGTAGTAAGGGATCTATGGTAAAAAGGCCCTTACGAAAGCCATATTGACTAGTGGAGAGACTGTTGTCTTAAATACCACATTAAACGTCTATATACTAGACGTTCCATCACTTTGCAAACTGCACTTGTAAGAGCGATGGGACGATAGTGGGAGGCTTTGTCCCGTAGTACCCGGTTTGTGGAAAGGGAGAACAATGACAGATTTCCACAGCTGTGGAAGAACTCCTTGTGACCAAATAAGATTGAAAAGGCATAAGTGGACTGCAAGGGCTGACTGATGTAAGTGTTGTAACATGCAAATATGAATGTCGTCGGGCCCTGCTGTCGATGATCGGCAAGCTGAGTGTGTTGCCTCCAGTTTCTGAAGTGGAAAAGGCACATTATATTGTTCTTCTCTGAGAGAAGAAAAGTCCTCTGGCAGACTGAGGAAAGAAACGAGGGGCAGAGATGGAGCCCCAGAGAAACACAGACCAGATGACTGCCAATTTCAATGGCAACATCTAGTGGGTTTGCTATATCAACACTGGCAACCTGCAGAACAGGAACCGGGTCAGGAGAATATTTACCACTCAGTTTCTGTACTTTTACCAGACTGCACTCATAGAGGAAGCAAAGGTGATGGTGGAGACATAATTTCGCCAGCAAGTGCGTTTAGTGTCACGGATGACACGGCGAGTGATCACACACTTCTGCTTAAAGTCAAGAAGTCTCTCAGTGGTTCTATTATACTGGCACCTGCCCCATGCAGCACGTTTCAAACGAACTGCATGAGCACAAGCAGGAGACCACCAAGGCATGCATTTCTGAGAATGTCTGCCTGAGGTTTGGGGTATAGAATGAGAAGCTGCATTTAAAACTGAGGACGAGAAGAGGTGTAAAAGCTCATCAATGGAGGACGAAGAAGGAACCTCACTAAAAACAGCTAGTTGTGAGTAAAGGTCCCAATTTGCCCGATCAAATTGCCAGCATGGGTTACGAAGAGGTGGTGAATATGAAGGGGAAGTAAGAATGATTGGAAAATGGTCACTGTGATGTGAATCCAGGAGAACAGACCAGGTGAACTCTAGTGCAGTGGAGGAAGAGCAGACTGAGAGATCGATGCAATAATATGAGTACAAGGATCAAAATGGGTGTGAGTACCTGTATTTAAAACATGGAAAGGGTGGGAAGCAAGAAAAGCCTCTAGCTGAATGCCCCAGGAATCAGTGAGACCCCCCCAGAGGAAAGGATGGGCATTAAAATCGCCAAGTAACAGAAGTGGTGGATTTAATGACGAAACAAGAAAGGCAATATCCGGAATAGATAATGCCCGAGAAGGAGAGAGATACAAAGAACATACTGTATACTACCTATGCAGGTGGATACGGGCTGCTGTGTAATGCAGCGAAGTATGAACAAATAGCTGATGGTACGGAATATCAGTGCGTAGAAGAAGGGCACTTTCGTTAAAGGCCCCATCAGGAAAAGGATCTGAAGAATACAATAAATTATAGCCTGAGATGGGATAGATAACAGCAAAGTGCAATTTTGGTTCTTGTAAGCAAACACCAACAGGGGAAAATTGGGAAAAAACGTCTGAAGCTCACCCCGATTACCCCCGAGGCCACGTATATTCCACTGTAAACAGGCCATGATTGGCAACGATGAAGGTACTAGAAATCCGCAGGTAAGGGTACTTGTGGACTAGAGGGGTTAGAAAAGTCCACATGCGGTGGCAGCTTAAAACATTCAAGCAGTGAAGGAATGGTGTGCTGTGAAAAGAGTTGTGCAGATGGAGAAGAGGAGAGAGGAGGAACAGAGGGTGGATCAGTGTCCATTGATGGTTTGGTCTCTGCAATATATTCAGAGATTGCTTTAAGTGTTTCGGAGTTCAGAGACGTCGTATGGGAGACAATATTGGAGATGGAAGGAGTAGTAGTATGAGTAAAGATCGAAACTGTAATAGACTGTACCAATGTGGTGGGGGCGAGAGGGTGGAGGGAACTGGAGAAGTGTGGGAGGGGACAGAAGAGGCAGAAACCAGAAGGTGGCAGAAGGGGAAGAAACTTGGGAGTGGACAGGGGAAGAAGGCACAGTACGAGGAGGATGATGAACCTCCACACTTGTAACAGTGCCAGTGATAGGGAAAGACCCAGGTACAGAGACCGGGAAGGTAAAATGTGGTGGTGGATGAAGGGAAGGAGGGGTTAAAGGAGATTTTTTGGACTTATGAGAAGTAGAGGGACGATTGGGAGGTGTACGAGGTCTTGTCGATACTGGGATTTGTGAGGGAGAACACGAAGAAGTGAGAATAGACTGAGGTGTTGAAGTAGGGACGTCTGAGCCCAGGACAGCAAAAGAATTAGACACAGAAGAGACTATGGAACTGGCAACTGCAGAGGAGGCTGCAGAAGATGGGACCCTAGAAGTTGGGGGACGTTTTGAAACGAGAATAAGAAACACTGGGTAGTCTCCCTTAGAGGCTGAGATGAGAAACTGCCATAGCATAAGGGAGACCTGCCTCTTTGAGGCAACGAATTTCCCGCTCATTTAAGTAGACTTGGCAACGGCGAGAGTACGAAGGGTGAGCCTCATGACAATTAAGGAAAGAGGGAGGTCGACTGCAAGATGTATTAGAATGGTCGTCGGCACCACAGACTGGGCATTCGGCTATAGATCTGTAATATTTTGCTGGGTGGCCAAATTGCCAGCAATTTCTACACTGTTGCAGTGTAGGGATCACCTTCCGAACTTATAACCGATGTCCTGCTACACAAACAGAAGATGGGAGTCCACGGATGTCAAAAGATAAATGAGCCACATTGCAAAGGTATCGTCTCCACCCGTGGGCAGGAAGAACATAAGTGTCTACCTTGAAGATTGGGAGATCTTGGAGCTCCAGCTGTTCGAGAATGTCATTGCCACATGTCTGGAAATTCTGTTGGACTATGGTATGGGGCAGAATAACAGTACCACTACAAGAATTGAGGGAATGCTGTTTTTCGATAGTGATAGGAATAGTATTGATATGTGAAAGAGAAAGATCATGAGATTGAGTAGCATTCTGGAGTGATGATGCATGTACCACTCTTAAGAGCATGAAAGGAAATATCTCTACCAACATGGCATAGGAGCACTATGCCAATACTATGGTCGGAAAGATAGGCAGTAGAAGAAGTCGGTCATAAAGTAAAGAATTTAGCCCATTGTGTGGTCCGAAACTGAGTGTGGAGAGGGAGTGCATGATGTGTCGGTCTTTTCTGAGTAGAATGGGAAGGTAACGAAGTAACATCATCTGGAGATTGTCGTTGGCATTTAGAAGTGGGACCAGAGTTGGTCCGACGTGGGACGGGCCGGAAGCATAGTCAAAGGAGAGCGGAGGTCAGACAAATCAAAGGAGTCAGTCGAAACCCTGGCACCTGAAGCGGGTGATGAAACAGTACCAGCAAGAGGTACAGGGGTCTTAGGAGTGTCCGAAGAGTGGCCAAAAGACGAGACAAGATCAGAACGGGGTGCTGTAACAATAAGGGGCCTGGGGGTAGCGGGGTCTTAAAAAACAAAAAGAAAGAAAAGAAAATTAAAAAAAAAGAATAAAAAAGGGGGGACCGGGGAGGGATAGTTCCTAGGAGGAATGAAAGGGCCAGAAATCTCCCTCAGTGCCCAAGAGGACCTCAGCACTGCAAGTAGTGCAGATGCAGCATGGAACCCGTGCCATACCCTACCCTTCATGCCAGTAAACCAGCAATCCAGGATAGCAACCTCACATCTGCCGAGCTACCTCCGTGGACAAAAGAGGGCGGCCGGATATCTGCCACAAAGCATACCTCCTTCGGCCACCACCCCCGGAATCCAAAAGGTGGCTTCCAGAGATACACCTGTCGCCCGAAAGACACCCAAAGCCACCCTCCGGGATATCAGAGAGGGATCAGGACATCCCCAGGCGATCCAGATTCCACGGCAAACTTCACCACTGCCAAGAACCTCAACAGAATGGGATGGACCCTGGTACCCTTCCCCCTACCTAGGAACTAGTGCGCCTGTGGGAAAAATCCCAAAGGCCAAAAAAGGAAGGGCAAAAGGGAGGGGTGGGGAGGATTATTATTATTATAATCAAAAAGAAGCGCTAAGCCACAAGGGCTATACAGCGCTGCAGGGTAGGGAACGAAGCGAGGGTATTGGATGGCAGAAGGGAGGGGGGATGATCAGCAGGTTACAGAAAACAGCGGGGCAGGGGATAGTACGGGGGTAGAGGGTAGCAAGAGATTGAAGTAGAAAAGGCTGAAGGTATCAGAATTTGTGAAGCAAGTCAGTTGTTGTCAAAAAGTCAATGAGAGTCCGGATGAAAGGTGGGTCCATCAGCGGGAAGGGAAGGTAAAGAGAGAGCAGCGGAGTGAAGACGACGACGGGTAAATTCTGCGTGCTCGTTGATAAAGGGGGCAGTCCAACAGAATGTGGCTGACTGATAATGGAGCTTGGCAATTCTCAGAGAGGAGCAAGACGCCTCTCCATGAGATATCCATGAGTAAGACGAGTATGGCCAATGCGAAGACGGGAGAGAGTAGTCTCCCAACCTCGACACTGGTGATAAGAAGACGGCCAGTAACCTATACTCGGTTTAATAGATTGAAGTTTGTTGCCGAGCATAGTAGACCAACGCTGTTGCCAACGGGTGTGAAGGTGGGAAGATATTGCAGCAAAATAGTCTGTAAATGGAATACCTCTATTAGAAATTGGTAGGTCATGTACTGCTGACCGCGCAGCAGTGTCTGCCTGTTCATTGCCCTGTACGTCAACATGACCAGGGACCCAATAAAAAACAATATCTTTATGCTTGGTAAAGATGCGGCGTAGCCAAAGTTGGATACGGAGGACTAAGGGGTGAGGTGTATCAAATTTTTGTATAGCCTGTAAAGCACTAAGGGAGTCTGAGACAACCACAAATGATGACACAGGCATAGATGCAATATGGATAAGTGCTGTAAGGATGGCATATAATTCGGCAGTAAAAATACTAGCCGAAGATAGTAAATGCCCTTGTACGACGCTGTCCGGAAACACTGCTGCGAATCCTATGCCGTCAGAAGACTTAGAGAGTGAAAGTGGTCAAGAAAAAGAGAGCGGGAAGCGACCGTAGACAGTTGGGCTTTCGAGCAAGGGAGGGAGAAAGAACAGACTCGAACAGCTGGAACTTCCCAGGGGGGTAGGGAAAAGTGAGATGCTACATGTACATAGAAAGGTGGTAGTTAAAGAGAAGACAAGAGCGAATGAAGGCGAAGAGAGAAGGGACGGAGTAAACAGGGGCGGCGAACAAATAAAGAATGTCTACTAATATCGGTGACCATTCTATAAATGGAAGGATTGCGGAGATCATGAGAGCGTACATAGTAGCGCAGGCAATGGGCATCACGGCGATCGGATAAGGATGGAACGTTCGCTTCTGCATAGAGGCTCTCGACAGGGGAAGAGCGAAAAGCACCAAGGCATAAACGTAATCCTTGGTGATGAATGGGATTAAGGCTAGAGAGAGTAGCAGGAGATGCCGCTGAGTAGATCTGGTCACCATAATCATGTTTCGATAAAATAAGCGTAGAATGTAGGCGAAGGAGGGTTCGGCGATCAGCTCCCCATGAAAGATGAGCAAGGGTTTTAAGAAGGTTCAGCCGGCTGTGACAAGTTGCCTTCAGAGAGGTAATGTGAGGTTTCCAGGATAACCTACGATCAAAGAGGAGGCCCAGAAACTTGACTGTATCACGTTCAGGGATACGGGAGCCATAGAGGTACAAAGGATGATCGGAGATGACAGAGCGTCTAGTGAAAGTGATTTGGTGGGTTTTAGTGCTGGAAAATTTAAACCCACGTGTGGTGGCCCAATTGGAAACACGGTCGACTGCATGTTGGAGAGAAACTGTAATGAGGTGACAGTCAGCGCCTGCACAGGCAATAGCGAAGTCATCAACATAGTGATGACCAAATATTTGATGGAAGACTAGAGGCCAAATCATTAATAGCAAGAAGAAAAAGTGTTGTGCTCAGAACACATCCCTGGGGGACACCTTCAGCTTGGATAAAGTCCGGGGAGAGCACATTATTAACCCGAACACGGAAATGCCTGTCAGTTAAAAAGTTCTTAAGGAAGGATGGTAGATTGCCTCGAAGGCCTAAGGAGTGGGCTTGGGCTAAAATATTATACCTCCAAGTTGTGTCATATGCCTTCTCAAGGTCAAAAAATATAGCAATAACTGAGTGGTTATTCGCAAAGGCATTACGAACATACGTATCCAAGCGTAGTAAGGGGTCTATGGTAGAACGTCCCTTACGAAAGCCATATTGACGAGTGGAGAGACTGTTGTGTGTCTCTAAATACCACACTAAACGTCTATTTACTAGGCGTTCCATTACTTTGCAAACTGCACTGGTAAGAGCAATGGGACGATAGTGGGAGGTTTCATGTCCCGTAGTGCCTGATTTGTGGAAAGGGAGAACAATGGCGGATTTCCACAGCTGTGGAAGAACTCCTTGTGACCAAATAAGATTGTAAAGGCGTAATAGGACTGCAAGGGCTGACTGATGTAAATGTTGTAGCATACGAATATGAATGCCGTCGGCCCAGCTGCCGATGATCGACAAGCTGAGTGTGTTGCCTCCAGTTCTTGAAGTGTAAAAGGCACATTATACTGTTCTTCTCAGAGAGAAGAAAAGTCCAAGGGTGCTAACTCTCTGGCAGACTTTGAGGAAAGAAATGAGGGGCATAGATGGAGTCCCTGAGAAATACGGACCAGATGATTGCCAATTTCATTGGCAACATCTAGTGGGTTTGCTATATCAACACCAGCAACCCGCAGAACAGGAGCCGGGTCAGGAGAATATTTACCGCTCGGTTTTCGTACTTTTTTCCAGACTGCACTCAGAGGAAGCAGAGGTGATGGTGGAGACATAATCTCGCCAGCAAGTGCGTTTAGCATCATGGATGACACGGCGAGTGATCGCACGCTTCTGTTTAAAATCAAAGAGTCGCTCTGTGGTTCTATTGTACCGGTACCTGCCCCATGCAGCGCGTTTCAAACGTACTGCACGAGCACAAGCAGGAGACCAACGCACGCATTTCTGAGAATGCCTGCCCGAAGTTTGGGGTATAGAATGAGAAGCTGCGGTGAAAACGGAGGACGAGAAGAGGTGTAAAAGCTCATCGATGGAGGACGAAGAAGGAACCTCTTTAAAAACAGTTAGGTGTGAGTAAAGGTTCCAATTTGCCCTATTAAATTGCCAGCGTGGGGTGCGAAGAGGTGGTGAATATGAAGGGGAAGTAAGAATGATTGGGAAATGATCACTGTCATGTAAGTCCGGGAGAACAGACCAAGTGAAGTCTAATGCGGCTGAGGAAGAGCAGACTGAGAGATCGATGCAAGAGAGAGTATGAGTCCGAGGATCAAAATGGGTGTGAGTACCTGTATTTAAAACATGGAGGGGGTGGGTGGCAAGAAAAGCCTCTAACTGAATTCCACGGGAATCACAGTGAGACCCCCCCCCCCAGAGGAAATGGTGGGCATTAAAATCACCAAGTAACAGAATCGGTGGCGGTAATGACGAAACAAGGAAGGCAAAATCCGGAATAGATAATGCCCGAGAAGGAGAGAGATATAAAGAACAGAGCATATACCACCTATGTAAGTGGATACGGGCTGCTGTGTAATGCAGCGAAGTATGAACAAATAGCTGATGGTACGGAATATCAGTGCGTAGAAGAAGGGCACTTTCATTAAAGGTCCCACCAGGAAAAGGATCTGAAGAATACAATAAATTATAGCCCGAGATGTGAGAAATAACAGCAGAGTGTAATTTTGGTTCCTGTAAGCAAACACCAACAGGGGCAAACTGGGAGAGTAACATCTGAAGCTCACCCCGATTACCCCTGAGGCCGCGTATATTCCACTGTAAATAGGCCATGATTGGCAATGATAAAGATACTTGAAATCCGCAGGTAAGGGTTCCTACGGACTAGAGGGGTTAGAAAAGTCCACATGCGGAGGCAGTGGAAAACGTTCAAGCAGCGAAGGAACGGTGAGCTGTGAAGAAAGGAGTTGCGCAGATGGAGCAGAGGAGAGAGAGAGAGCGGAAGGTGGATCAGTGTCCATTGATGGTTTGGTCTCTGCAATATATTCAAGTGTTTCGGAATTCAGAGACGTTGTATGGGAGACAATATTGGGAATGGTAGGGGGAGGATGAGTAAAGATTGGAACTGTATTGGACTGTACCAAGGTAGGGGGGGGCGAAAGGGTGGAGGGAACTGGAGAAGCGTGGCAGGGGACAGAAGAGGCAGGAACCTGGGAGGTGGCAGAAGAGGAAGAAACTTGGGAGGGAACAGGGGAGGAAGGTACAGTACGAGGAGGAGGGTGAACCTCTACACTTGTAACTGAGCCAGTGAGAGGGGAAGAACCAGGGACAGAGACAGGGAGGGTAAAATGAGGAGGTGGAAGATGGGTAGGAGGTGTTAACGGACCTTTTTTTGACTTTTGAGAAGTAGAGGGACGATTGGGAGGAGGTGTCGTACGAGGTCTCGTCGATACTGAGGCTTGTGAGAGAGAACTCGAAGAAGCGAGATTAGACTGAGGCGTTGAAGTAGGGACGTCTGAGCCGAGGACAGCAAAAGGATTAAATACAGGAGTGATTATGGGAGAGGTAACCACAGAGGTGGGTGTAGAAGATGGTATACCAGAAGTGGGGGGACGTTTTGAAACACGGGAATAAGAAACACGTGGGAGTCTCCCTTGGAGGCGGAGATGAGAAACTGCCATGGCATAAGGGAGACCTTCTGTCTCTTTGAGGTAACGGATTTCCCGCTCGTTTAAATATACTTGACAACGGCGAGAGTACGAAGGGTGAGCCTCATGACAGTTAAGGCAAGAGGGAGATCGATTGCAAGACGTATTAGAATGGTCATCGGCACCACAGACTGGGCATTCGGCGATAGATCTGCAATATTTCTCTGGATGGCCAAATCGCCAGCAATTTCTACACTGTTGTGGTGTAGGGATCACCTTTCGAACTTGTAACCGATGTCCTGCTATATAATCTGAGGATGGGAGTTCTCGGCTGTCAAAAGTTAAACGAGCCACATTGCTAGGGTATTGTCTCCGCCCACGGGCAGGAAGAACATAAGTGTCTACCTTGAGGATTGTGAGATCTTGGAGTTCCAGCTGTTCAAGAATGTCAGTGCCACATGTCTGGAAATTTTGTTGAACTATGGTATGGGGCAGAATGACGGTACCACTACAAGAATTGAGGGAATGATGTTTTTCAAGAGTGACAGGAACAGTATCGATATGGGAAAGACGAGAGAGCTCATGAGCCTGGGTAGCATTCTGTACAGTAATGATGCGCGTACCGCTCTTAAGAGCATGAAAAGAAATATCTTTACCAACATGGCGTAGGAGTGCCTTGCCAATACTATGGTCAGAAAGATAGGCAGTAGAGGAAGTTGGTCGTAAAGTGAAGAATTTAGTCCATTGTTCAGTCTGAAACTGAGCGTGGAAAGGTAGTGAAGGACGTGTCGATCGTTTCTGAGAAGAACGAGAAGGTGGAGAAGTATCATCAGCAGGTAACTGTCGTTGGCGTTTAGGCGTGGGACCAGAGTTGGTCCGACGTGGAACGGGTCGGCGATTTGAAAATTGCCGCACCGTAGAGGGAGAGGCCGGAAGCATAGTCAGAGGAGAGCGAAGGTCCGATAAATCGAAGGAGTCAGTCGAGGCCTCAGTACCTGAAGTGGGTGAGGAAACAGCACCGGCAATAGGTACAGAGGCATGAGGAATGCCTGAAGAGTGGTCCAAAGACGAGGCGGGGTCAGAACGGGGTGCGGTATCAAGAAGGGGCCCGGGGGTACCAGGTTCATGGACTAGGGCTGCCATGGTTAGGTTACTTCTTTTTTTGTTTTTAAGAAAAAAAAAGAAAGAAAAGAAAATAAAAATAAAAAAAAGAAAAAAAGGGGGGACCGGGGAGGGATAGTTCCTAGGAGGAATGAAAGGGCCAGAAATCTCCCTCCGTGCCCAAGAGGACCTCAGCACCGCAAGTAGCGCAGATGCAGCATGGAACCCGTGCCATACCCTACCCATCATGCTAGTAAACTAACAATCCGAGATAGCAACCTCACATCTGCCGAGCTACCTCGGTGGACAAAAGAGAGGGCGGCCGGATATCCGCCACAAAGAATACCTCCTTCGGCCACCACCCCCGGAATCCGAAAGGTGGCTTCCAGAGATACACTCGTCGCCCGAAAGACACCCAAAGCTACTCCGGGATACCGGAGAGGGATCGGGACATCCCCAGGCGATCCAGATTCCACGGCAAACTACGCCACCGCTAAGAACCTCAACGGAATGGGATGGACCCCGGTATCCTTTCCCCTACCTAGGAACTAGCGTGCCTGTGGGAGAAATCCCAAAAGACATAAAGAGGAAGGGCAAAAGGGAGGGGTGGGGAGGAGGAGGAGGAAAGGAAAAAGGGGAGGATGGGATAGGGGAGGGG